>NW_022280076.1:2385358-2441776 GCF_004355925.1 Anarrhichthys ocellatus | reverse complement strand
AACAAAGAATAAACAACAAAAGACGGGCACCGCCCCCCCCCCCCCCCCCTTCCCCCCCCCCCCCCCCCCCCCCCCCCTCTAATTGAATATTCAACGCGCGCACCGTGCTCTGCCTTTTTCAGTGAGCTTGAGAATGCGCCTTTCTAATTCTCGGTCCATACACAAGCAGTGTCAAAGGTCGACAAATAATGAACTGCGCAGACATGGAAATGACCTCTGCAAGCGCAACCGCTGCTCCAAACTGAATTCTGCATGCTGAATGGGGTTTTGGGCAAAATATTTGATTTGACATTTGGATAAAATGTTACAGTGGATTTTTTTTCCACCATCATTGACCTTCACTCAGTCCACGTGTGAACATGAACACGAGCCGAGACAACTGGAAAATGAGAGGCCTATACCTGGTCAATGAGGTATATAAAAACAACATTTAAAATACATTTCTTGTGACTTTAGCCAGTTAAAATATTAGGTATGTGATAAAACAAACCATACAATTATTATGTCTTGCACCATGTCTTCATCTCTAATGGTCTGTGTTATTTAAAACACTTGTTGTGTATCATCACTTGAGTACTATTCTGCATTTAACACTTTGGATTTTTTTACTGGTTTTTCGGTAGTTAGCAGTTAAAAGTGACAATTTGTTGTTTGAAAGGACGACAGAGAGGCAAGTGCAGGTCCTTTGGTGAATGGAAGCTGAACGCACGCCCTCCGCGCGCACAACCCACGCGTACACGCGTAAACACACAGACGCAAAATGGGGCAGGGTTCAAAGGGCGACGGTGTTTTCGTCTGTAAAGACAGGATAATGGTCCTTCCTCGGCCACAGTATATGTTGAGTAGTTGTAGCGCTTAATGCACTGAAGCACGCGGACTGTCACTGTGTGACTGTTTATCCCGCAGTTTAGTGGCTCGTTCGGAAATGCAGTGTGGAGCAGGAGCGTCATCTGGTGGCAAAGACCAGTGTTAGGTGATGAACATGGAGCTGCACAACCATACTTTGGAGAATATTGACAAAATAAAATATATTTTTTATGCACAGTTCAACAATTTCACTGTAGCCTACATTGTTATTTCTGAATAGTAAACGAGCATAGGAACACAACATCTTCTATAGGTCCCAACCATATCACATGTAACAGACTGCAGAATCACATCTGATCTCCAAAGGCCCCAGACCACGTGGGGGACCTGAATACTCCTCATTCACACAGCAGCACCGTGGCCTCTTTCATATTGCTCCTCTAGTGAGAAGCTGCCAGTGGGATTGTATGAAAGTTATGAAGTTCCCTTGAAGCAATAGAGGCATTTAAAATTATGATGTGAAATTTAGCATCTGATATTATACATTGTTAGACAGTTATTGACATTTGAATTAACAAACCAGACAGTCACTTCGGCACTAATTCGACAACATTTGTGAGCATGTATAATTTGTCTGATAATTATCTGATTGGCTAAAATACTTCAAGAAGAGAGAGAGAAGCAAAGCTTCATAACTAATTGTTTAAGCAGAGAGGAATAGAGGGAGATGAAGGACGACGAAAAGACAACAAGTCCGGAGGAAAGTTAAAACACTGAGTCCTTTACAGTATGAAGTCTGTTTTACAAAATTGCTAAAAGTGTGCTTCAATGGCAAACACACTGCAGTCAATAACAAAGCTCATATTTGATGTGATAGTTGGTGAATAATCTTTGTGTATAGTTTTATAGAATACTGTAATCTTTCATTCATTTTGAGATGTCACTAGTGTAATGTTAAGTTCAAATGACACATTATACCTGTTGTTGTAATGATTGACACCCAGTCCATGTTCTCTCAGATGACATTCAACAAATACACAGAGTAGTTAAAAAAAAACTGCTAAACATCTGCTTGTTGAGACCTCAAGTAACATTTATAAAAACTCCTTTTTAACAGGTGACTTGAGTTTACCAGGTTGTTAGAATTTCACTGCTTTGCACGTTTCAATGAAAGCCACGTGAACCAGTGACTCATGTGATTTTCAGAACTTTTTATTCTCATAACTTTCTGTTTTAACATCAAGTATCTTTTTACATTACTTCAGGTGCCGCCATCAGATACTTAAAGCAAAACTCTCAGCTCAGTTGTTTTTCCTTTGAATACAGAGGCTTCAGTCAATCATTTTCAGTATCAACAAGTATACAAAAGTTACAAAACAAATAAAAAAAAACAATTCTCCTTTTTCAAACTTTTTTTTGGTTGAATAAAACACTGCAGTCATTCAGCCAGTCCATCCAAACTTCAGTATAACAAATACTGTCACCTTAATAACATCCGCACCTTTAGAAAATACACGGTAGACTCCTTAAACATCCCAACTAGGTTATGTTCATGGGTGGTAAAGCTAAATACATCAGAACCTTTGTTCGTTAAATGCAAAGAAAATAGACAAAAACCTGGAGATACCATCATCTGACTTTGACTCAAACACATGAAATACAGTCAGCGTGCACAAAGTCAACCTCCAGTTCACTGTCAGCGGAGCAGCTCCAGGGTTTTACTTTTGATAACATCACATACTCTTTACTCTTTTCTACAATGCTGGTTCTCATTGTTGTCAAAAACAAAACAACAAAAAATGGACACAAAATACCAAACAATTACGGAAAACAAAGATACACATGAATTAAAGTTCCTCTGTAAATACTATCAATCTAGTTTGATGTATTGAAATCAGAAAAATAAATTTCCTTTTAAATATTAGTTTAAAAAAAATCACATTGACATCAGCTTATCACGGAGCCAATTAATACATACAGCATATAGATATCACGTTTACTTCATATCATGTGTATCTTAATAAAGGAATAAATAAACACATCTTTATCTATCAAACGTGTGATTGTTAAACTGTTTCTTTGTCAGTTCTTCAGTTTACTCCCTGTATTCAGAGCCCTTAATGTTCAAAGATAAATTCAGCTCAGCATATTAATGTGATATACTATATATTAATATTAAGGTCGCAATCTGATACAGAATGAACTCTGGCTGTCAGTAAATTCAAATAATCCAACTCTACGTCATAACATCATGGACACTGATGGCATGTGTTTGTTTTTATTCAGATTCTTTTAAAATTGAGGCTTTATGTAGTAGAATCCAGACATGAAAAGATATGAAGCCCCTGAATTGTCATGAGCAACTTTTTGTCCACTTTTGCAGTGACCACCACAAAGTGTTTGGTGCTCACTAGAAACCTGGTGACCTGTTTAATGAGGGAGGAGGAAAAAGATATATATTTTAAAAACGAATCCTTTTGAATTACACACACACACACAAAAAAAATAAAGTTATGTTCCTCTTCCGAGCTTTTTGTGGCGGTTTCAGCCGCATGTCTTCCTCAGTGGATGGCACTTGCTCAGTGAGCTATCCCCATGACAACTGAATAGACTCCATCCTCTGACATGGCCGTGAGATGCGGTTGAAACCTCTTGAAAAAGCAAGTAAGAGGACCTTGAGTTAATCCTCCCTTTTGTTGAACTACTTTTTACTTGTTTTTAAAGTCTTCTGTGATAATAAACGGAATATCTTTCCGTTTTTAAAACCATTTTAAAGCATAAGTTGGGCACTGGGAAATCACTATTTTCTGATATTTTAAAGACCAAACATTTAATCGACTAACCGAGAAAATAATCAGCAAAATAAAAAAATCATTAGCTGCAGCTCTAGATCTCAGGCAAGCTTAAATGGCTTTCACATATATCACGGCTTCCTCAAAACTTTCTCAAATCCTGACATTTTATAAAGACTTTCCTCGTATACTGTATCTTTACACACACAACCAGTCCCACAGTTAGTTACAGCAGTCACTCAATCTGTCTGTGGCTCCTGCTGTCAAAGATCATCGACCTCCTCTGCGGCTGGTAGAAGCAGCTGGTTGACGTTTCCAGTCTCTGTCCACTTTTTGGAATGGTCATTTTGTTTTGAAGGGCGATCCCCTCCGGCGTCCTTAAATTGTCCGCCATCTCTTTAGAAAAGACATTCGCTGCCGAGGCGTCGTTCAGGCTCTTGATGGACGAAAGGAGCTTGCCGTCATCTCCTGACGGAGGATAGTCCATGATGGGAAAAGGAGGGCTGAGCAGGATGAGACTTTGAGGTCTCTGTCTGTTCCTGAAGGACGGTCTTTGTAAGACGTTCCCTCTGTTGGGTCTGGGACAATCTACAAACACTTCCAGACTGGGCGCGTGTCTCCTCGTGATGACTGGCAGCTCTGGAGTAGATGTGGTCTTCACAGACTCAGCAACATGTGGATGTTTGGGTTCAGGCTCCTTATTCTCCAGCTCCTCCTTTAGATCTGACATCACTGGATGAGGTGCGGCATTGCTTTTCTCTGCAGTCGTTTTAGGATGTTCCTTTTCTTGTTCCTTCGCTGCATCGAAATCCTTCTCGAGTCTGGAGGGAGGTATCTGGCTGTACTGCACCTTCGGAGGGACGACAGGCACAGCTTTGGCCTGGCATGTTTTTATCATGAAGGCTGTTCGCACCGAGGACACGCTGACCGGGGCTGAATTTCGGCGTAGAGGCGCCTTCCGATCACTCAGAAACAACTCCAAATCTGAGGGAAGCCTGTTGTTCACAGACTCGGAGGAGGTCAGTAATCCTCTCTGACCGGAGGAAAACGCTGATGAATTACGGTTTTGCTGATTGGAAATGTCTCTGATGCATCGATGCCCCAGGTCTAAATTAAGTGAATACGGTCTGTGTTTAGAAAAGCAATTTTCCTCTCTTTTCTCTGCCTCATAAGACATCTGCCTGTAAAACTTCTGAGATGATGCTGTATTCTTCTGTTTAGTTGTGCTGCATTTCCCTGTGTGAGGTTGTGCTGTGTTACTGCTGTTCACACTGATCCCTGACGGCAAATGCGTCCATTTAGTCTCTGGTTTGCTACTGGTAGTCTGAGGAACGTTTCCTGAGAAGTGTTCAGTGCTCGTAATGAGACACTGTTTGTTGTCATCAACTGAAGGAGATGAAATCTGAGTTTCCCCACGAGTACCGAAGGGTGATAGCTGCTGAAACAACTCCTCTATGTCAGGTGAGTGGAGCGGACTGGTAACCCACTGCTTGGTGGAGCTGAAATCCTCCCAGGGCTCCACCAAGTCCAGCTCCTCTGGGTTTGCTCCACATCCTTCGTCGTTGTAGAGGTTTGGCAGCTCCAAGGCGTGACGTCTCTCCTCCAAACACACCGACAGCCTCTGAATAACCTCAGACGCAGAAACCCCATTCTTCTTTGCTGCATCACCAGAGTCGTTTTTGTCTCCTTGGGGGATTTCAAGTTTCTCCGATTTTTTGTCGGTATCATCTGCTCCTGAGAAGCCTACAACAGTTGGAGTATCCTCTATCGTCAAGGGATTCACGACTTTATCCAAACAGGTTTCTTTTAAGGGAAGCTGGCTCTGTTTCGTGTCATCTTTCTTTAAGGGTTTGATTTTTAGATGCAGCTTCTTCTCTTTTTTTGCGCCCACCATATCAGCGCGAATGCTTTCTGTGTTATTGTGAAGAGAAAATAAGATGTCAGACTCGGAGGGCTGTTTCTTTGCAGAGTCTGATCCAGTGGGCATTGCGTGATCACTCAGAGAGGTGTACGAAGGCTGATCCCTAAATAACAACGACAGAGACGGGGAGCTGCGGCTCCGCTTCGACTTAACATCCATTGTTAACTTCATGCCCTCACAGGGGCTCTTGGAGTTGAAAACGGGTTTGAAAGTCTCATCCAGCAGGTCGATTTCAGGTTCTGTTATCTTCAGCTCTTGGTGGAGGTCAGACCAAAGTTCTTTCCCAGTAGATGATCCCTTGTCCTGAGAAAGTATTAACAAGAAACAATGTAAAAATAGAAAGGATTACATACAATCAATGATTCCACCACTCATTTATAAACCAAGCAAACATAATTATTCTTATATATCTGAGAAGTATTCACAAATCCCAGTTATTAATTTTACTTCTGAGAATTGGATGGACCAGTGATTAATCCGACAATACCGATACCATGTGGTGTTCGATTTACTATTGCTTTTTATTTAAATATTTTAAACCTTTTATATTAAAAAAAACTTAAACTGAATTTGATGTTAAAATACACACGGAAAACTTAAGCCCCAATCAAACATAGCATCTGTAATTCTGCTCAAGCGGAAGCACAACTAACATGATTTACCGGTTGCAGAGTTATCTGCCGGTTGTGCAGTTCTTTCCCAGGAGATGGCGCCGCATCTTTGCCTTCTCTTGCATTATCATTGGACGCTGGTTCCAGTTGCAAAGTATTCACCCCTCCTTGACCTTCTTGCAATATTTCTTTGCTTGCTTCTGAATATAAAAAAAAAAATAGTTTTTTCATGACATCTTATAACACATGTATGTACTTTCACAAGAAACCTAACTTTAGCATGTGATAATGTGTCCTCACTCTCTGGCAGGACTCTCGGGGTCGGCTCCTCTGTGTTTTTCCTCTCTGTTCCTTCCTGCTTCTTGGGTTCCAGTTGGGGGAAAGTGTTGCTCTTTCTACTGTTGACGCTCTGCTCTGAGCTCTCTTTGCAAGGTTTCAGAGCAGCAGCTTTGTCCTTGACGTGCACCCTGCAAGGCGTGCTGTTGGAGCTAATAACGGCTGACACACGCAGGGGTACAGACACAGCAAAAGGCTCGGATATGTTGACAGCTCTGCGCTGATGCCTCGGTGAGGACTCCAGCGGGAAGAAGCTTCCTGGGAAGGAGGGCCGAGAGGAGCTGTTGTGCGAAGAGCCCGAGTACAACATCCTCCTGCTTTTCGGAGAGGTGGGCTTGTAGCTGCTGAGGTCATCACCTTTGAACACCTTCAGTTGCTCAGGCAGTGTTTTTTGAGGGGGTGCAGAGGCACCTGGTGCCCCTTTTTGGTCCATGCTAGAGCTCCAGCCACCTGTTGCCCCTCCAGTTTTCGTCCCTTTATTAAACTCCCAGTTTGCATCTTGTTCACTCAGATCAAAGAGCGAGTCAGATCCCAGAGTTCTGGACTTTACATCCGGAACAGAAATGCTGCCGGATCCACTGGCTTGACATTTGTTTCCTGTTCTGTCATCATCTGTGTGGTAAAAATAAGTGTTACACCATCATATTCATTTTGCCCTGTGTTTAGATTAAAGTATCCAGGTTTCAGCCCCACCTGTTGGTAAGGAGCACAACGACTCCATGCTCCTGGATGGACGCAGAGCTGCCTTTTCTGTTAGAAAACACATTATCACACTTTGACAAACATATTTTAAGTGTCGGGAAGCTGTAAAAATGTTAAAAACCAGTTTGAAAATTAATTTTAAAAATGTGTATAGTTTTGTTGACATGGTTAGATCATTGTTAACTCTCCCTTTGGACATTTTACCTGTCCCTTGTGTTCTTATGAACACACTGCCGTTCCGGCTGAGTTTTCCCTTCGAGTCCACAGACCGTCCCAGGTTGAAGATGGACTTCCACTTCTTTGATTTCCCAGAAAACTTTCTCCTAACAGACCAACAGAGATTATTAAGTCCAGTGCTATCAAACAGCGCCCTGACAGTAATACATAAATACAGTAATTGTGCATGAATCAAACACTTTCAATGGACTGAATCCAAATCTGTCATACTTGCTGTCTGATATGTCTATGACGGTGTGGTAGAGCGTGGCAGTGCTGGTGTCAGGCAAACTGTTCTCTCGCTGACGTTCTTTATGCACAGGATGGTTTGGACTTAAGGAACGGGCCTGGGCTTCTTCCAGGCTCATCAGTTTCATCGGCACACACTGGCCGCTGATCGGGAGTGTGGCATACTTCTCCCCACACATCAAACTCGGTCCTGGAGAAGTATAATCATTTTTATTTTTTTTTTTAAATGGTGAGTTAGCAAATCCTTAAGCCCAACAAATCTCCCACAAAAGAGTTTATATGTATATTTTGAATACCTTCTTTGGGTTTGATTTGCACAGAATCACTGAAGATCTCCTCTGTGTGGTTTAGAATATACTCAACCACTGACTGTTGTATCCGCACCTCCTGGAAAGCCATGTCGCCATTATTACATGACGCCTCAATATCTTTAGATCTAAGAAAATGAAAGTAATAAATATTAGAATCCTTTGAAGAAAAAATTAAATGAGCAAAAAAGTACAAATCTTTTAAACCGGAAAGTATTTCGACATTACCGTCTTTATTGAAGGTTTTTTTTAAAAACAAATTTTATGAGTCAAGTGTTTGAAGCATATCTGTGAAGCTAAACTCACCGTAATAGATTTGGAGCCCAAACCAGGGCCAGGTTACGTGTATGCATGTTTGTCTGGGTGCTTAAGGTGGCAAGGTGGGCCAAGTGTTTAGTAAGGTACTCCAGAGTCCTGAGGAGAGTTGACAAACACTTCTTGTCACATTTATTACAACAGAATTCGTCAAATCTGGACTGTCCGTTGGGCAATTGTCTTCACTGCTGTGAAATGAGTGTAAAGGGGCCAAAGTTTACCTGAAGTGAGGGGTCGGCAGTTCTTTGATGACCCCCTGAATGTGTAAGAGTCTCTCATGATCCCCCTGGACCAAGACCACTTCCTGCATGCAAAACAGAAAGATGTCCATGTCAAATAAATTCACCGTAAAACTTTACTTCCAATAGATACTTAACGCCAAATATGAATTGAATTCTCACGCTTGTGGTCTCTGCAGCTCTCTTTAAATTCTGTCTGATAATAATAATCTTTCATTTGTCAGCATACATGCAAAACAAACAGATGGCCAGTTAATAGGATCTGTGTGTTAAAGGGTGAATCTAATTTCCCAATGCATGCCCTGTCCTTCCATCAAGCCTCCAAACCGTTTTCCCTGCTCAACAAAGGTAAACGGACATGCTGGAGTGCGTGCAGTCAAACTAATGTGATTGAGGTCCAAACAGCTGAGCATGTTAGCTGCATTTGTTAGTCATGTGTGAGGTCGTCAACATTAATAGTTGTTGAAACGTGCTCTTGCACAATCTTGTGCCATTATGTCTAATAGCTGAAGCACAAAGATTAACTTTAAAATGACATTATGCATGAGTACATGATGCCAGGTCAAATAGGTGAAATAATCAATAATATAATGTACACATCCTGCTCAATGACTATGTTGTTAAGAGTTCATTCCTTCCAGGACAACTTGGCTAGAAAGGCTAAACTGGGTTTTGGTGTTTTTTTTATATATTACGCCTTGTGAGGAACTAACTTTTCCTAAAACACTGCAGTACTGGAGTTTTCAAGCACACGCAGCACCAGATGTATTAATACCAAGGTATGCTAATGGCCCGTCAGGGTACACAGAAAGCTTCACAGAGAGCATGAACCAGGTCTTACAGTCAGGGATTCCTTCCCTCCTGCTCCTCTCTCACGTCTCTTTCACATCTGCAGTTCATCCAGAAAATTCTAAATGTAGATATTGTGTCTCCCCGATGTTGGCCCCACAGGTTACCAGATACATTTGGATATTTAAATTTGAATGTTTTTGCTCTTGCTTCCTAACAAACCTTAAACCCCCCTGAGATCCGAAAGGGACAGCAACAACATGTTTTAACCTTTGAATAGTGCATTATTAATATATTGTTACTTGACAAAACTTCTTGGCAACAGTGTTGCCCACAAAAACACACACATAAAAGATAAAACAGATAGTAACTCAGTCTCTTACAATGAGTTTTTTTATACAGTAAATGCAGGGACATCTTTTTATGATCATAAGCAGCAAACCTACTACTTTTAATAACAAAGATGACGAATGATATTAAATCATACTTCAGTTTAATTACTTAACACAGTATGTTCTTTGCATTCAGTTCAGTTGACATCTGCTAATGATACTGTATTCTCCGGGGAAGAGATGAAAACAGCTGATCAATAGTTCAATAGTGAGCCGAAGACATGAGGCCACGTTCATGAAAAATTGTAATAAATAATGTCTTCATAGTGTTGCCACAACTCTGGGACTAATTACTGTTTGTAAAGCACGAATCTGCCGTGAAACCACGCCTAGGCCACGCAGGATTTTTTTTTTCACTTCAGCAAAACTGTAAACGTGAATGTACTCACGGTGAATCTGCTGTATAACTCGTACGTGAGCAGAGGATTGGGTAGCTCCCTGAAGAACAGCTTACATAAGGAACCCACACAGTGGATGTCCTGGAGGTACACTTCCTTTGTAAGGTCAGGGCACGCCTCGGAGCAGAATTCCTGCCTGCACACAGGCACACACACACAAACACACACACACACACACACACACACACACACACACACACACAAACACAGTTGGCTGAATGCTTTGATTGTTCCTACCCCTGCTAACTGTTGCAGTATGTTGCATAATAGATTGAGGTCTATTCAGTCGACTAACGTTGTTGTGGAAAAAAAAAAGCAATGCTAATCGCTCTCAATACTAATCTGAGAAAACAATATTATGTAAATTAATGAGAATCATGACTATATATTCAGCCCACGTGACTAAAAAAAAGTTTCTGGTCCATTTGATGTCGGAGAGCACAATTTTCCTTAATTACCAGGATGTATACACAAGTAATTATAGAGAATGTAAGGTTAAACCACTGCTGCTTTATAATGAAATCATAATTCTTATCACCTAATGCCTAATATTTTGTATGACTTGAGGTTTTTGTTGCCTCGAAAGCATTACTGTACATGTTGCATGAGTACCTGAGACGCTGGATATTTGAGGTGATCCCCGACAGTCTGTAGATCCCGTCCACAATCCCATGCTCCTCAATAAACTCTGCACATTTCTTAAGAACCTGAGGAACTGAAGTTAAGAAACAGTGTTATTAATATACTTTTAGTCATATACTTGATGGGCACACACACATCTTAAAAGCAAGAGAAGGAACTGTGACTCTAATTTTTCGGCAGGAACAATGCACATACGGTTGACTTCATGGTATATAGGGTTTGTTCCACTAGGTCTGTTTTCTATTCCTTAGGGCCGCTGATTGTAGGTGGACTTTGACAGGAAGTTAAAAATGGTTTGTTTGTTTCAGAGGAAGGTTGACACACCCAGTCCTTTTAGCTGGTATTACTTACGACATTTCCTCTAATAGAAAACGGCTTTTGAAATGTTACCACTGACCTACACAGCTTTATGAACTACAGTACATCCCCTTAACTGTGGCTTTACAGCTAAATCACATGTTCTGATTCAGCCTGACCACAACTTCCCTTTAGCTAATACCGAAATTAGCAATTGCATGCAAATCAGCACATTTGGAAAAAGTTGATTTTGATTCCATTTCCAAAGACAGTTAAGATCAGCTGTATTTTACCTATAAAGCGTAGTTGAAGGAACAGACAGTAGAGATGACGGGAAACCAAATGTTGATTAATCCTGGCTCCATATTAATCTTAATTAAGTGCAACTCTTCTCAGATATAAAGAATATCTTTCAATTTGGTTTTGGTGTTTTTCAAAGTCTGACATGGACCAACACATTTTTTACCTCTAAGCAGTGTGAGATTTTAGGTAGTAATGAGTAATGAATTATGTGTCGGTGCAGGTTTAAAGAAGATACTTTGTATTTACATTTGAACATCAATAGTTAATATGGCTTAACGTTCTTTAACAGAAAAAAATATTGTATATTAAAACAGACATTTTCACGTCTTTTGAGAGTTTTAGTTCCATATACCGCCTTACACGTCTAATGCTTTTGGCTATATGAATGAATGCTATTTCATTCCATTATGTCCTAGTAATTAGTTATTCTCTTGTAGACTTTTCCATTTTAACTACACTCTTATTCCCATGTCTCTTGTTGTTGAATACAAAACAAACAAAATCCATCCAGTTTTGGAAATGGTTCATTGCCGCAGACACCAAGAATCTGTAATTCACATTCTCATCTATTTGATTTAATTGGACTTTCAGCGACATGCCTGTGGTCAAATTTACTTCTGAAGCCTTCATTTAGCGCCTCTCAGTCTCTGCACTGAGGGAAGATCTCTGCTTCTTGTCGACTGGCAACAAAAGTACAGTTTGGACAGATTTCTAAAGGTACTTTATGATCACACATGAAGTCAAATCATTTCATGCTGTGTTAAGAGGTAAACTTTAGGTTACAATTGGACTCAATCTCAACACAGAGTCCACAGATGCAACTTGTTTGTTCACACAATAATCTTAAACGTTCCATTAAACGTTGAAACTGCAGCTGCCACTCCGTGGTTGGCTTTACAACAACACGTAACAGCCCTGTAGTCTTCCTTTTGGTCGGGTTTTATGAACGTATTTCATGGTAACATTGGACTTTAAAGGTGCAGGGCCAGATTAACAAAAACCTTGTCATAGAACTGGCGAAGTGAAAAGATTAAATATGTGCATTTCCTCCTCCCGATGATTCATGTTTATATATCTGATGATTTAAAGTTTGCTTTGTAGAGTCTGAATTTATTGTAGTTTTACAATGATATCAGGAAATGAATGTTATAAACAACTGAACATAATCATGATTACTTTTGTCTGTGTGAGACAGGAAACACTTTTTTTTCATCCAACACAGATTTGTTTATTGATCATTCTCTATTGCTCATTATTATTTGACACATTTCAATTTTTAATCATATAAACATGAACGGTCAATCGTATTTTCTCTCTTTAAAGACTTCTCTCACAAATACCGAGGGATTGTGATTGTAAGTGTGCAACTTTGCATTGTCATTTGTACAAGTGGGGCATAAAAAGAAAAGTTAACATCAACTTTCTGTGCAGTTGTGATGCATAAATGTGATCTATTTCAACACTTAACTTTAAACACAAAAGTAGAGCTACGCAGGGAACACGTGGGCATCGGGTACACTTTAACGGCTCACAGATAAATCTAAACGTAGAATCGTTTTTGATGGTCACTACTTCTTAATCTACTTTGTGTCTGTTAGTTTGTCAGGAGCTTGCATGATATTCAAAAGCAGTAACAAACGAATGCAGTACCCAATCTAAAAACACAATATGTCTGCTGGACATCCATGACAGAGAGGTACGACACAAACCTCCTCCCTCACTTCCTGCACTCAATGCATCGCCTCACAGAGTGTCCACTCTTACTGGTCTTCCTTAAAGTTATCCTCAACACCGCTATTCATATGCCTCTGCACGTGGGATACTTCTCTCTTTTGGACATATCATGGTTCCCCCCCCCCCCCCAAAAAAAAAAAAATCACAGATGATGGTTGTAACAAAGGAACATACGATCAAATGACATATTCTCCCAAACAAACCTGACTACTTATTTTAATATTTAATGATGCATTTAGTTTCTCTCCTGTTTTTATTATAACTCATGATTTTCTCTCATCCATAGTCAGCAGCACCGCCCAGTCGTTCGTCAGACATAAAACCAGCCATAGGAACTATAGTCACCTTAAATTGACACAAAAAAATGTAAGAGCCACACCCAAAGTCACAAATGACCATTTAATACAGCCAATGTGTGAATGAATGGCCTTACTACAGTAAATGTAGAACACACGTAGACCTACTATTCCTATATGTACTCTTTGAACAAAGCCTGTATTTCTTACATGAATATACATTTTTTTTGTCTTTCCTGTCCTAATTTAGCCACATGATGTGTATGTAAAAGGTTATTATAGCTATAATAATCCAGAAAATGACTAATAAACCTTAATTTTCAGTATAAATATTATCCTCTACATATGAGTCAAGTAATAAATGACAGAAATCGTGTGTAGTTTGATGATAGCTGTTTGTAAAGGAGTGTTGGTTGTAAAAGAAAGCTAAATAAATAGTTTACCATCTTGTCCTGAGTTCTGGAGATGTTCTATCAGGTCACAGCCGAACACATTTTCACTTCCTTTCTTTTTGGACTTCTGCTTAGTCCCTTTATTCTTCATGTGGCTCCAGTTAGTAGTCCCGATGATTAAAACAAACAGATCCTTGGGAGCACAGCGATCGATCCATATGACCCCGACAGAGGTTGAGTTAGTAGGTCAGAAAAGCAGCCGCATAGAAATCCCAGCGAACGGCTCCGAAAACTCTGCATCCGCTCACATTCTGATTAACCACACTGTTGGAGGCTGAGAGCAGAAGTGACGTCACATTTTGAACTTTAAGTCCTTTAGATTGTCATAACGTGAAGTGATCAATGAAAATTCCTGGTGTAGCTGTTGCTCGGCTGGGACGTGGCAGTCTGTTGCTTTATCTCTGAAGGATTTGCAGAAACAGCATTAGAATCGGTCAGTTTCCTGTTGTTTTTTCTTTTAACCCCAGCCAGTCTCTCTCTGCTCCTTTTTTTATCTCCTCCTCTTTTCCTTCATTCCACAGTCTCCCCTTTTCACTAGCTCATCTGTAGCCCAGGAAGCATATGAACAGAGGCAAATCCCCTCAGGAGCATTGGTTTTTCTTTTAAATCAGATTTCCACTTTGAGATTTTTAGAATATTCTATATTTAGAGATGGACTCGTGGCAGGGATTTATGAAATGTTGAGACTGTGTAAAGAGGAGGGAAGTCAAGTGAGGGGAGGAGAACAGCTGACTTCTGCTTCTCTCCTGGTTTAGGAATTACTGACCTCCTCTATCCATTTTTTTTCATGTGTCCAAACTTGGAGCTAACGGGAAAGCTGCTCTCTGCCTTCCTGAATGCTCCCAATGTGTACAATTTCCTGTGCAAAGAGCCCGGGCTCGAAAACAAAAACAGACGGGTTGTGAAGGAAGAGGGAAGTGGGAGGTGACTGAAGTGAGGGCCTGAAGGGCACAGATGGGAAATGGGGGGGGGGGAGATGGATGACACACATGGTTCTCGTTACTAACTGCTATGCATGTTATGTTTTTCTTTTTCAAACCAGACTGCAACGTTATCACAAAGACGTAATCAAGGATTGCATTAAACGTACAGCTTTTAGTCATGTACCATAGTGTCTCTATTACTTCCTGTCTTTACTAAATGTAATTCATTTACATCCACAAACTAACCTGAGACAATTCATGAAAAACTCCCTGGGTAGTGATAACATATTCCTCTGATTTGTAGCTTTTTAACAGTTTCACACCAAAGATTACAGATCCTAAAACATAAATTCCATAAATTGAGGTCTGAATTTTTTTAGCTGTAACTTTCCCTGGGGTGATATTTAAAAAGCTAATCACTGATTGCAGTATATCTATGTTAACCCCTGTTGGTCCACTGTCAAACGTCTGACCACAGTGATTTACTGCGTTGGAGACAATTTATCTAATTCAAATTTTACACAAGAACTGGAGGCCGAAAAGCTGCTCTATGTTTGGAAACTTGGTTTGATTTGTTGGCACACTAAAGTCTAGTCTTACTAGCCTCATAACGGCACAACAATTATGGTTTCCAAGTCACATTTCTGTATATGAAAGCTTGGCATACTGCAATAACTTGGTGGCAGTGAAAACAAGCTGTGAAACAACACCGACAAATTATCACCTTTTAAGTTGATATAGCAAACTTATTTGCAACAGTTGCCCATTTAGACATCCAGCAGACAAAGGTAACTTCATTTGAAATCATGTTTCTTGCCACCTGATAAATGTAAGTCTAATATTCACTTTCTTTTAGCTTTGTTTTTGGTCTCCACCATTCCTGAGGGAAGTATCGGTCTCTTTAGCTGCAAAATGCTCGAATATGTTCACCAGCTAGTCGCTAAAATTGTCTGCCTGATGTTTAATGTTGGCCAGGTAGTGTAAAGTGTAGTGTATAGATAGTGTAAAGTGGGTTTATCAGAGATATTTTGCCAAAAATAGCTGCCTGATGAGGCCAAAAACGACACTGATGAGAGCGCTGAACCAAAATGGCGAAGTTGCAGTCCTGAAAACCAAAACAATGAGCTAACAGAGCAAAAGCATGATTTTAATGATTTTATTTATTGCTTACTTTTCCATCAAATAATAGTCTTTTGAGAAAGCGTGAACCAAACCAAGAAGCTTTCATTCAATCTAAAGCACAGCTGCATTGCTTTTCCATAAATGATTGCTCTCCTATTCAAACATAAAGATACGAACACCTCACTCTACATTCTTCACTCGTACAAGTTTACTACAGTATATTTACAAACGATAAAGCACACATTCCAGGCACCACTGGCATGTTAACATATCTGAATGGACTAGTTTGCAGTGCTCCGACTTGCAGAGTTGATATTTTGTGTGCTAGAAGTGTTTTGTGAAAGTCACATGTGATCTAGATGACCAGGCTTGGCCTCAACAAGACAAAGCTTTCTTTCTGCACTATAGGAAGAGGAGATGACATCATTCTGTCCATACAAAGCGTCAGACACCCCACTCTTTCTTTGCACTGGTAAAAAAAGAAAAAAAGAAGCTATGCTGAGAAGACAGTTCATTGTATCTGAATAGTAAAGGGGTTATTCTTGTCCTTACTTTTAGTACATGTCCTTTATGTCCTCAGAAGGATGCAGTGCTGATATATCTGCAGCATAGTTTAGAAATCACAACACATTACTTTTGTTTATGTGAAGATGAAAATTCAATTGTAAAACTGATTCCAGTTGCCCTCGGCTCTATAGTCGGCATATGGTGCTAGACAATTCATATTTGTCATTTAAATTAAAAAATCTGCCTTCTTTAGTTTACACATATGGTCCAGGCTTGTGCTGTGTGACGTCTTCCCACATTTCAACCAAACTAGACTTAAATAGGTTGTTATTTTGTTACCATGATGAATTAAGGCCACTGCTGTGCAAATTGCCAGGCAATAAAAGCACTCTTTTCATAGTTAACGAGGAGCAGAGACCTCACTCGAGAGGCTTTTCCAATGGTGGATTTTGTGCTCTCGGGGCCCCCTACTGGTCAGATCCACGTACTACAGGTTGTTACCATCGTGGTGCCAATTATATACAAACTACGACAATCAAAACATTAATTCTATAAAATATTAGTAGTACAATTAGTTATGGTATTCCAAATAACCTGGGGGAAGCTTTTTAGAGAGTTTGTTTTGTCCTAAAAATCATCCATATCCAATCATCAATCCATAGTCAAAAATATATACATTGTTATAAATTCAAGTGCACATCTTGTCGAATAAAGTAAAAACCAGAAGACAATTCATAAGAAAATACTATTTATTATATATGTGTTCTAAAGAGAAAACAATCCTATTAGAGGTGATGATCTGGGTTCTCCCATCAACACGCAAACATTCAAAAGTAATTGATTCATATTAAAATTAAAATAGAAAATGTCAGTGAAACGTTTGATGCTACAATATTACCTCAATTTTCTTGGTTGTGATATTTTTACAAAATCTTATTGAGAAGTTGTAGTTTAAAAATAGTTTTACATGTAAAAGTGTTCAACCCACAGGAGAAAATCAACCCTAAAACAATCATACACGTATGGAATGTGACCATGAAAGGAACAGAACGACCACCAACAACTTGTATAAAATCTATATCTAAAAACAAAGTCACTCTAACTCAAGAGCTTCCCAGCGGCTGCAGCATTCTGTAGACTTAAGAACAGTTATTCAGTTCAACGGTGTGACATGTAGAGCAACCTGTAGTTATAATAAAGCTTATGAATACATGAAGAGGAGTGGTTCAAGTAAACTCTTTAAATGTGTCACTATAGTTAGTAATATTGCTCAGTCTTGAAAGACGCGTACCATAAAATATTTTTTGGTCACAGTAAAGCTTCCCAGTTGTAACCTCAATTCTGTGGCTTACCAATGTCCACAGTAACGTTCACATAAAGAGGCTGCCTCTTGACCAGCATAGTCTTATATGAGCAGCTGTTCAGTCCGTCCTTTTTCCAAACCAGAGGTGTTCGTCCTAACAACCTCATCCTAGGAAAAAAATCAATGAAGAGATCACATTTAATTGATCAGTAATAATGTGCTGCGACAAGCACATTATGCCCATCTCTACATTTACTGACCGGTCTTTGTTTATTTCGTTGCCACTGTCCCGTTTGTGAAACACCATGGTGTAGCGAGCGAACTCGGCGGGCGGCCGCACAATCTTCATTTTCTGCAGCTCAACCCTGCAGACAGCAGAGCCACACATGAATCAATGGAGGAGAGCACTACATCTGCTCCAGATGTGATGAAAAGAACAATTAATCCTGTCTTCTCTTGTTTCTGTCTCACCTGATGCGAAGGTCGTCATCTTCTCCACCCCAACCCCAGTAAGTGTTTGAGAATCCATTCACTTGATAAAACTGGTCTTTGGTCATAGCCGTGACTCCTCCAAAGTAGCCTTTGTAACGCAGCCTGAGAGAGGAAGAATACGAAGAAACATTACTGTTCTTTGTTTGGATTTTATATCCGAGCTTTCAAGATAATATCTCGCCATCCGTTAACATTGTGTAGTTTATTCACATGGGTGATGTAAAGTTTGACTGCTGACTCATGGCTTGCAGTAAATGACTCTTCATCATATACTTACTTGTATCCCGTGGCATTCCTGCCGACCACCAGGTGTTTGGGCTGCTTGTCACAGACGTATAAATTGTGATCATTTTCAGGAACCAGGTCCACATCATGGAAGATAAAGCAATCCCAACTGTAGTCCTTCAGTGCTTCCAAATACCCGACATTGAGTAACTTGGCACGGTTAAAAGTTGCATCACCAGCCTTTAAAAGAACAGAAAACACAATAAAAGTTGAACAGTTGAAAGTTCAGTGTAGATGTCTGTGCTCTTCTGTTGTATCTGATGCGTCATTATGCTTTATCAATTAAAAAGAAGATTATTAATAGGTAGGAGGGTCGGAGTGTCGAGTACACTACAGAGCAGCCGCAGCTCAGAAAGTGATTTAATGCTACTTGTGTGGGCCAGTTATTAAATAAAATATACTTATTAAAATATACTTATATGAAAGAGTTAAATGTGCTTTATGCTGATTGATTTTTACAAATAATCCCCATGAACGCCAGAGACCGCCTCAGGATGGCACCAGGTGATCACATAGGAACCAAAACATTATAAAGTATTTCATACAAGGCAGAAAATGAACTGCTCTGGATATATATATATATATATATATATATATATATATATATATATATCGATGTGATATGAGACTAGATATCGTCTTAGATTTTGGATATCCTAATATAGCATAAGTGTCGTCTTTTCCTTGTTTTAAAGGCTGCATTACAGTCAAGTGATGTCATTGTTTACCTTTTGTTTGAGAAAGTCAGAGGAATTTGTTACAGTTGTGAGCTTGCATTACAACTACTTCAACTAAATAATAATACTAATAACAAATATATAAACACTCATTTGTACAACCTCAGTGCAGTTCCCCCGATATCATGAATCAATACTCTCAGTTCTATGAGCATGACACCTAAACATGAATGGGTTTTAAAACTGTGCGTGGTGTGGAGCCTGTATACCTGCTGGATGACATATATGGCGTAGTGTAGCTGCTGCCTCTGCAGAAAGGGGTGCAGGTGGTTCAAGAGGTAGAGGAGGTGTCTCTCTCTGCTGCGATGAGGGATGAGCACCGCCACGCTCTGCCTCGCCGTGCAGTCTGAGGGCTCGTACTCGCCTTCAGTCACTCCTTTGCTTTTACTCTCTACGTCCGTCAGCGTCAGAGAGGATTCAAAGGACAGCTTCACAGCTCCCTCTGTGGAGGTTAGCAAATTCAGCCACAGATGTGAGTCTCTGGGATTATACCGTTATAGGGGATTCATAGCGCAATAAATATCCCATTTAATCTACTTATTTTGATCCCTTTTCGACCCTGTACTGGACAGACAACATGTAGCCTCTACAAACGTGCTTACAATGCTGATAAACACGGGAGGAATAATCCCTGAAGTGTAAGCTTGTGTACAACAATTTTGAGAAACATGTACTTACAAAGCAAAATCTAAAATCTTCTATCATGCACAGCACAATCAACCATTCATTTTGTTTTGAGAAACTACGCACACTGCTGTAGTCGTTATGTTCAAGGTGACATCACAGATTAATGATTGGCACAGACCCTTATCTAGTTTATTATAGTAAGATAGCTACACTGTCATGCCGTCATTTTAAAAAGGTGGAGAACTTATAGAAAGAAACAAGAGGACACCATAAGCAGATAGATTTAAATTACAAATATAATACGTACGTAGCAATGGTGACTCCTGAGGGCATTCGATTTTTGTCGGTGGAGTTTTCAATCGATTGGGTGCCGCCGTCCAAGTGTTGGGTTTCTCAATCATGTCGGCTTTGACGAGAGGTTGTGGTGAGGCTGAGAAGACCTGACCGGATTTCACCGTTTCGCCTGAAAAGGTTGCGATCCATGCCAGCACCGACAGCGAGACGAAGAGCAGGAGAAAGTATTTCCCCCTCCGCAAAGTCTTGCACACAGGCGAATAGAAGCCCATAGCTGTGTGACTGCACTGATGTGGAACAGTAAAGGTGGCAAACTGTAGATGCTGGTGGTTCTAGTTTAGGATATTTCCTCTGTGCAGGACATTTAGGCAACAATACCGACAGCCACAGGTTCACTAACCGGTCATCCCATGGCGATCAAACATGATGCCGAAGTAAACAGTGAATCAAATATATATGATCACTGTGAATTAAGGGAAAAGTTATTGGTGAAAATCCATCGCTGAACCCTCAAAATCCAGTTCCAAGGACTTCAGTTCTCCGACAGCTGTTGATTGATAGTGAGAGACATGAAGTTACTGCCATGAATGTGCGTCACAATCAGTCTGTTACTACCACATGATATCATGTAAAACTGCACCCTGACAAGGCAGGTTCTAGTTTTAAAGAGATATCAGCAGTACTTTGCATGTTATCTTATAAAACAAATAAAGACAAAGTGTTCAGGTTCCTTATTTTTCCCATTTATTCTGTTACACACCACTGAAAAAGCTTTCTGAATGGTAACTTAACACCAGTAACTACACACCTATGCTATATACCTGTCTTTTGTCTTTTCCCCTTCACAACGTTTAGTATTACATTGCAGTCTCACTTTTCTCCTCACTTGAACAGATATATATATATATCAAATATCCAACGAGTTTTAATTATTGATTAATCTCTCGATTAATTAATTGACAGATCAATTAATCATTGTTCTAAAAGAATGCCAGATAAAATGTTGACCTCGTCAATTCACTTGTTTTGTCTAACAGGTAGCTCAAAAAGCAATATATTCAGTTTACAGTGATAAAACTAAATTAAACTGTAGGCCATGAATTTCAACACTTTATCAAATACAACATGAATGGAGGGACAGGAATGCGGATGTTACGCTGTAGAGTGTTGCCAAACAAACACTTCTGAGAAACATACCGTTATTCATATAAAGCTCCGTCGTCTCCTCATTAAACGTTACGGTCCGTGTTTTCTTTTAACAGTAAAAGCTCAAATATATTCCGCAACCTGCAGCTGCGCAAAGGTGAGCTCTCTGAGCAGAGTTAGCGTAGCTGTTTGCTAGCTGACGTATGCGGATGTTACTGTATAGTGCTGTAAAAGATAACGGTGCGGAGCTTGAACACACCTTGTTTTCCGTTATAATCGCTGATGTAACGCTTCAGATAACGTGGTTTGGTTGACGCATCTTACCTTTGACACGAGCTCACATTATTCCATGTTGCAACCCAGCAGTGTGTCAAGTCAATATAACTACACAATACTTCTGCTGGGTGTATTTCATACTAAAAGCTTTTGCACTAAAACTGCGAAAAATATTGATAACAATAAAAAAAACGTTTTCATCAAAAAGCAATGTATTCAGCAGATACCTCAAGATATCTGTGTGTTTTACTATGCTACTGAAACAAGATTAACACACAGCATTTTGAAGGCAGCATCAACAAAGAGGAAGTCATTGCTGTCTTTTAGGTGGCTTGATGCATAATGTTCATGCATGTTTTTTATTGACACTTCCGTTAAGTGGTTTTCAAAGTAAAAGCTCGTCGCTCCTAGTGACAATTGCTCTAACTTTGATTTACATGTTATTTTTCAACCTTTGTTTCATAAAAGAAATATATATATATATATATATATATATTGCTCCATGCTACTTTTCAACTGCATAATTATTTCATTTTAATATTACTATTTGTAGCACAAATAAAGCCATGTATATTCTGATCTGACTTCAGCAATTTGTATATGGATAAATTATACAAGCTCCTCTTGTGCCCAGGACTACGACTGTGACAAACATTCCCATCATGCAATACCCATCCTGCAGATCAAACACAGACAACAGCTGGTCTCTCTGGGCTGCACCGGCTTTGAGGATAAATGTCTTGTCCTCCTGCCAACAGAGGAGGTGGTTGTCCAGCTGCTCCTCAGCCTGTTTCAGGTCAGCTATATGACACTGGATGTCTCAGCATGTCATCCTCCCGTTGAGCGATGTGTGAGGTCCTGCAGTCCTCAAACGCCTTTTCACATACTTTTTATTGTGTTTAAATAGTAAAACAGAAACAGTGGGATGCATTTACAGTATCTTACTATTAATTGCTGTTGTTTTGCCCTGTTACCATTATATCACCCTTTATTGAGTTCATTTGATTATTAGTATCTTGTCTTGCATCTTGTGGATTTTTCTTAATGAATATTTCCTTGGGTGCAATTCCTAGGGTGGCATCGTCGAGCTATAAATGAGTCACACTCATACATTTAACCATACAAGTTCCCAAAGACCTTAGGGAATATTTTAGGAGCATGGACAAACAAAGTATTTCTCTTCTCAGCTCACATTACAGGACCCTTCACTTGGTAATTATGTGAAAAATAAGTACTCAAACCCTTTTCTTACAATAAGTAAAAGGGAAAATATACATAAGTAAAAGTCGTATTTAAAATTAGAACTTAATTTAAAAATCAAAATATACTTAACGTATACGTTAACGTTATTTTATTGTTCTATTATTACTTCATAGGCCAAGAGTCTTTTTCTACTCAGGAAATAGTTACAGCTTATAGTAACTGAGTTCTGAGTGGATCAGAATAAACAGTGCCTTCCCCAAGGCGCTCCTCCCTCTTCTCTATACCTCCTCCAAACTGTGAGGCCATGACTGTGTGGTGTAGTCCTATTGCGAGAATGACATTAACATGTGAGATAGGCCTGTACTGTTTGCAGTTGTCAGAGACTTGTGATAATTTCAAGCAGTGAATGTTCTTTGAGAGATCTACACCAAAATGTCCCATCGACCTCCATCAGCATGTTCATTGTTTTGTTTGGATCAGGTTTTTTTCTTTTATTCAGATCTATATTTCTGAGAGAATTTGAGTTATATATAAAAGCATATTGGTTGTTATCCTAGATTATACTTCAAACTAATTCAAGTACTTTCAGTTGTGTGAGCTGTAATACAACATTTGTCATTTTTAAACATTAGACAGAATGCAGAAAGGAGACTTTGTCTGGAGGGAAACCGAGAAATAAAGAATATCCCAAATAAATCCCAAATGATAGATTACGAAAGAGTCTAAATCAGAATAGGGACACTTAGACGTTGTGGTTTAGTCTGACTGTGATGACAGCAGTGACGCTTCTTTTATTAAACCAAACAAATATGTCTAATTTATATCACACTTTGTTCTACCCAAATACACCCTCAATAAGGTGGCATAGATTTGGCATAGTCGACGGACTTTACATCCGTATCTTTTGTTGCCTTGTCATTCACCACAATAGAATAGACGTATGGAACGTTGTGTCGACATCCTGTAATTGTGCATTTACAGTGTGACTCATACATCCTCATGTCTCGCTAAAAGAGTCTGGCTTGTCCTCTGATCACATATTGGCACACCAGGCATGTCTTTTGTGCTGACCATGGAGGGTTGTCTTGTCAGTGTACTTAAGATGTTAGATGGACGGACAGACAGACAGACAGACAGATAAACTAAAAGTTCACTGAAGCAAATAAGATATAAAGTCTCCAAAGAAAAAGCAACAACTTAAAGATTTAATGTCAGGTTTTTTAATAGTACAAAATTGTTGTTATTAGCTTAGTGTACGTCAGGGTTATGCTGAAATTAATAAGAGTCACAGGATTCAGGTATACTACAGAATATTATTTTGACTGGTCATCTGTCAGACAAATTGTTAAGAACATGGGAAAATGAAAAGGTTTACATGTAAATGTATTTAAAAATAAAGTCCCAAAACCCACCCCATTAATGGGTGAGATGAAGCTGATGTTTTTACACATACTGTATGCTATCACATCAGAGAGCTCCTCCTCGACTCCTCAAAGCTCAAGGACAGAGTAACTGTTCCACTGCCAAAGCTCACCCTTGGCTTGTGCTTTCCTGAATTCCCGTCGCAGTCATTGCCGTTGGTCTTGAGGCTGATGGATGAGGACGGAGTCGAGGCAGAAGATCCACCGATGCTGCCAGACTTTTTTCTCGCAGCTGTATTATGTTTCAGCGTAGCTTTTGCAGCCACTTTAAAAGCGTGGGCTGCGGTGCTGCATCGGACTTCCTCGATGGTGTTCCTGAAGGGTTTGAAGAGGATGATGTAGACCTTGTTGAAGAAGATACAGGCCAGCATCCCAAAGCTGGATGCCAGTATAGCAATGACCTCCACAGCTGAAACAAACTTGCCATAAGTACTAAAGTACGCAGGGATAAAAGAGATCCAGACAATAAAGAATATGAGCATGCTGAAGGTGATAAACTTGGCCTCTGTAAAGTTTTCTGGAAGTTTCCGTGACTTGAATGCAAAAAAGAAACATATAGCTGCCAGGAGGCATGTGTAGCCAATAAGAAACCCAAGAGCCATCACAGATCCCTCATTGCAGGTGATAAAAATGATCTCATCAATGTCGTGATTCTTGTAGCTGGAAGGAGGGGCATTGTAAAGCCATACCACACATATCATGACTTGAACAAATGTGCACAGAAACACCAACAGAAACTGCAGGTTTAATCCCCACCATTTACGATGGAGACTTGTAGGGATCTTGGCTTCAAATACCAGAAGTACTCTGTTAGTTTTCACAAGGATGCAAGATATACAGAGAACAAAACTGATCCCAAAGGCAGGTTGCCGTAAACGGCACGTCCAATCCCGTGGCTCTCCGATGAAGACGAGGGAGCTTGAGAAGCAACAGATTAGTGAGAACAGGAGAACGTAGGACAGTTCTCGGTTTGTGGCCTTCACTATTGGGGTGTTGCGGAATCTGACGAAGACTCCCATCACAAAGGCTGTCAAGAGCACACCCAGTACTGCACATATAGCCAAAGCTATCCCGAATGGTTCTGTCCAGGAGAGAAACTCGATTTCCTTCAGTAAGCAGAATGTGTGATTCCCATTGGACCAAGAGTTATATGGACACTTGATGCAAACACTGGCATCTGTATAGATAAAAAGAAAAATCATCTGTGTTATAAGTGCAACACTAGGTGTAACATTAGTGGATATGAGATTGTGAATGTTTGGCATCTCAATACCTTTATGATTACTGTACTCTCCATCTGAGCACTCAGTGCATTCAAAGCAGCATGTGGGCATACTGTCAATGATCCCCTTTCTTGTTCCAGGTTCACAGTCCTCACTGCAATTAGAGAATGGCACCTACAGGATGCAAACAGACAGAAAAGTGACATGAGAAAAAGCAAATGTGGTTCATTGGTGTAACATTTTTATTGAAAGAAGAATAGTGAGATGGAAAAGCGTGAACTATTTTAGGAGCATTTTATACTTTTCCTATGAAGTCAACACGAGAGAAAACAAACAAGAAATCAGGAGCAAGATGGGTAGTCTTTTGTTTTCGCAGGCTGAATGCAGTGGAAAGTTTAAATACTCACCAAATTTCAAGCATGAAACTCAGATATTTGGCACACTTTGTAATTTCTAAGTGTTCTAACATCTTTCATTTCGTTGTTTTGTTTTTTATATCCCTCACACTTACTGTTTGGTTCACTCTAACTGCTGAATGCTGAATGCCACTAAATGCTTCCTGCCCAGACAGTCAATGTTAGTGACTAGTAGTATTTGCTAACATGTTTGCCATAACATGTTCAAGAGGGATCAATGTTGTGTTTATAGTGAGTTCTGCCGCCCACAAGTGGACAAAAGAATCCAGTTGCTGCAGCTTTAAGTGACCCTGCAGCAATTGTAACAATGTACATTTGCAAAGATGTCAATGTTTCCCTTCTATGCTGTGATTACCTGCTTATAACTCTTACTAGATCATGCCAGGAAAAGGAAAATACACCAAATAACGGGGGGGACAATACATTAATGTGGACATCCTCTACAAAACAGTTAGACTGACCTCAGAACTGTATCCATTCCACAAAATCTTTGTCTTGTCAATGAACAGTTTGGCTCCTCTCTTGAAGTGCACGTTGTAGTATCCGACCTCCTCAAACACCACAGAGCCGTCCTCAGCAGACCTGTGCCAGTTTATAATGGTGTAGTTTGCTGCCAGGTCTGCGTTCTCATCAAAGTGCATCTTTTCCCCCATGCTGTTGGTGTAGTTCAAATGTCTGAGCTGCTTCAGGGCCTGCGAGGCAGAACCACACATTTAGATGCTTCAAACATGGCTAAAGGTACATCATTTGGTAATGAATTGCCTTGGTTTGGGGTTAATGTGTAACGTCTTACCTGCCATGCTTCCATTTTCTTTATATCTGCACAGGAATTGTTGGCAAAGAGTCCATGTCCAGGAGTGCAGGTGAGTATGTCCTGCAGGGCCTGTGCAATGGAATAAACTGCAACATACACGTTATAGGAGATACGAAGGTGTGTGTAGTCCAGGTACGGGGTCTCAACACTTGTGATGTCTTCCTCACCAGTACAACAAGGCCTGAAACTTGTGCTGCCATTCTCACTTTCTTGCTGTCTCAGGCTGTCTTCCAGATAACAGTTGAAGGTTTCTTCCCAAAACTCCCTGACAAATTCATTATGACTGTCTCTCTTTGGTTGCACTTGCTGCAAGAACTCTCTTAAGCCAGGAATATTCCCTGCCTTTAGAACGAACCCAATAGTCCCTGCTACAACACCAAGATACTCTGGTTTAGCGATAAGAGAGGAGCTAGCCCACGCTTCACTGGCTAACCAGATACGATCTGTGATGTTTCTCCTCGCCATCTCTTTGATTAAAGGCTCGATATCTGGGGCGCTGGCAAACACCACGATGACTTTAGCTGTGGAGTTCTCAATCCTGTCAGCCAGCGCTTGGATTTCATGATCCTCAAAATACTGAGAAATAAGTTCATTTAGGTGAATGCAGATGTCTCGCTCCTCCATCTCCTTCTCAAACTTTTCAATCCCTGGGCGTCCATATTCGTCATCTGAGGCCACAGCAATGACCCAGTTCCACTCAAAGTACCCAATGATGTCTGCCATGGCTGTGGCCTGGTACTCATCTGTAGGAATGGTTCTCATGAAGGACTTGTACTGATTCTTGTTGCTCAGTAGGCGACTAGAAGAGGCATAGCTGATCTGAAATGGTAAAGATTTCAGGTAATCTTTGATTATCATTATTTAACATAAAGGTTTTGTCATTTTGTTGCTAAAACACATCATCCAGGATGCATTACATTTCCTGTAAAATGTATAATCTATTGCAAGTACGTTTGCATAATATTCAGGATACAGTGTTGCCTTGTGACCAGTAATCAGTTACTCACCTGAGGAATATAAAAAAGACCCAGTAGGTTTGCGACAGCTGTGGAGACTGCGGATCCAGCTGCTCCGACTACTGCAATGGTTGCTGGGATGTGATCAGTGCAGTTGCAAAATTCATCTAAATTCAGGGAGTCTATCTTATTTTGGGCCACAAAACTAAGCGTAGCTTCCAGGGCTTTTGACACTGTGTTGCACGTGTCAAAGATCCTGTAGCCGAGGGTGATGTTGGGCAGGAGAGTACTGCTGTTGTTAATCTCATCAATCGCAAAAATCATGGCCTGTAGCCAACGGAAACCACGGAAATTGAACCTGTAAGAGCAAACAAGGCATGGATTTAGAGAATTTGAGCACACTCATTCAGTCTAATAATGTAAACCGGTCTCAAAATGGTACCTGACACACTGTGTGGACTCGGGCCGAGCTGCGAGGTCTTGGTCTTTGGATGCAACTCCAAAGTGTATGGGGAAAAGACCCCCGAGCAAAATATCACCAGTCATCTGTGCTCTCTGATGGGGCCCATAGGTTGAAATCACATAACTGGACCCCAACACTATCAGGTAATACAGAACCAATCTCATCTTTCTTTTCTTTCTAATGCGTAGGATTATGCTCTACAACTCCCCAGAGTGAAGGTATTTCTCAGTATTATCTTCTCCCATCAATCTGCCTGCTGCGCTGTTTTGTGTTATTCATGTTTGCACTGATGAGATTGTCTGACTGTAGAGAAAAAGGAAAAACACATCATGCTTTTTCAGTCAAATGGGCTACAGTCTGATGTTCAATATATTTATATTGAAAAATAAACATGCATGTAGAAAAGGAAACTTTGTTTTTAGTTTGAGATGCTTTTTATTTTCTTGAAAATTCATTCTGTGTGGAAAAAAAATCCACGCACTGAGCTCGCTTATAAGCAGGGAGAAAGGTAAGAATGGTGCTAGAAGCCGACATGACCCGAGGCTATTATTCTCTAGCAGGGCTACGCAGTTACATATGTTTATTTAAGAGTCTGGAAATCGTTTTTTTTAAGAGCTGACTTCTCTGGTAATGTTTCTAAGAAGAGATTCATTTTAACATTTCACACCGCAGTAATGCTGCAGTCATGCTGCTTGAAATATCCGTCTGAACTGAAATAGATTGTGGACATACATGAGTGAAGTCACACTCTAATGACCCTCCTTCTTTTAAGTGCTCGGTCTCATGCTGTGGCCAGTGAAGCCAGTCACCATGGAGAGAAGCCTACTGCATCTGGCTAATACTGCTGGAAAAATGCTGGGGCAGAGCTGTGATAATGAAGTGGCTAACGGCTGTAACAGCCAATGTTGGCCATATTACCAGTATTAGGAGAAGTTCTTTGCACAGCCTTTTAATTATATTTCATTTTCTTAATGTCAGCACTTTGGATGGGAAGCAGATTTTGCATTAAATTATCAATTTAAACAAAATGATTATAGAGTATAATCAAATAATTATCCATTGTCAAATGTAGTATCCAATGTCCCCCATGTCTTCTTTTTAAATAATGATAAAAAGGCCGAAATAACAATTCACAAATTTTTTTACCTGTTCCGAATTTAAAAAAATAGATAGAAACACACAAATGTTTTCAAAGCTATGTCAGCATAGAGTAATTGACTGTAATATGACCATCTGTTTTAAAAAACATTTAATTCATTCTTAATCAAACCTTAATCAAAAAGTAAGCTGACGATGGCTGAATTCTAACTCTCTAACAGTTATTCAGTGCTTTTTAACTCCAAAATAAAAACAATAAAAACATCAAACATGTAAAATGATACAGAATCAAACTTACCACCTGAACTCCTGAGTGCGTGATTTGAATGAAAAAGTTAACCTGCAGGCATAGACAGATTTTAAGGTCTTTTTCCTAAAATATCCAGGGTGCTGAATGATTTCACTGAACAATAGTGTGAGCTTCTGAACCTCTTTCTGCAGATGAATCATTAACAGGGAGAGGGATAGTCCATTTCCTTCAGCTAATGAAGTCTACTCAGTTCACTCCTCCTGAACTAAAGTCATCGCAACCTAAAGTGGGAGAGATTTAGAAATGATCGACTCCTACCGCATAACTACAGGAATACAATCGAACATGCTAGCTTATACTATGAGAAGAAAGAGACACGTGGTGAAGGTTGTCTTTGTCTACTGCCTTCATAAACGTGTGTAGGCCTAACTGAATGTTTGTCTGTATTACTACAAAACATAATAATTTCTCTTTCCAGCAAATATTTTATGTAGGTTTATTTTAATAAAAAAAAGACATCCAAATTGCTTCAGTGCCATTTTTATTTCTAACACATTTCTCAGTATTCTTGGCATGCACCTGCACTTAGATTTGATCCTCATGGGGTTGCCAGTCCAGTGATCATTTTTCCAGTTTAAACTTGTATTGCATTTTGCCAGAAGAGCTGCAGCATGATACCAGGAACCCCTGGAAGCAGTGGATCGCACCATTATGTTCCTCAAACAATTAGCTGCCTCCTTATGCTCTGATGAACGGGTCTTCAATTTGTTGCTGGGCAGATGTCTCCTGTGAAAACAATTTCACTTTACAACATGTTGACTTATCTGTGGCACGACCCAAAGCTGTGCGTCGTCGAGACATCGGGCACAAGGGATAAAAAGTCTGCTCTCTAACGTTACTCATAGTTTCTTATTTGTTTGAGTCATTGGAAGAAAGTCATCCACCTGTCCATCAGTAATAGAGTTTAACTGGATTAAGAAAAGCACAGTCAGACCACAACATGTAAGAGGTGTTAAAAAGTACTGAAAGGGTTTTACAGATTTTGTAGTTTCTTTGTAAAGTTACTATAACTCAAACTGAAACAAATCACTTTCTAAAGATTATGATTTAAGTCTTTAAGTGTAAAGAGAGTTATTTCGTCCAAATAAGCAACAAAAGGAGTAGTTGGACAAGGGGAGAGAGGACTGAGGGCTGAGAGACTGAACAGGTTTCAGGATCTTGAATTAGAAAGTGTAACTGAAACACTGAGTGAACAAAAGTGTGATTATGCTCAATCAGCTCTGTTAAACTTTGGGATGTTTTCACCCAGCATTGCTTTTTTTTAGCCCAGAATAAAATAAAAGAAGTTATCTGGAAACGTATAAATATTTTAACCTTGAGTTGAAGTAGTGATCATGTTTTCCTTGCATCAACATGACCTTTTTCTTTGTGTATTGTTTGAATTAGTTTAATTCATAAAAGCAAAGTCACAGCATCACTTAGTTCTCAACAGGGTCAATTTTTTGTGTCAATCAAGACATCAATAATTGTGTAAAATTCATTATGTTTTAATGCCAATCATGGTATTATTATTATTATGAATGTGTTTTATTTAAAATATGAATCACAAATGGGATTGTGGTTAATTTGTTCATTGTAAAAATTCAAGTAAAATCTGGGTAAAGGCCTCCATGCTTTCTGAAATGTGTGTTATTGTTTGACATTGCAGAAGTGCCCTCAAACAAATCATTCGTATCCCGTATTTTACAGAAATGGCATGTATGTCTGAAAAGTAACATAATGTGTCAAAAATGTAGAGCAGCAAAGAGTTCACAGTGAATGGATTTATCCTCACAAATAGCGTGTGGTCACACACACTGCGGCATTCAGCTGAAAAGGTAAGATGACTTTCTGATAAGAATGAGTCTATGAATCTACTGGATATGATCTCAGTTTGTTAGATAATATAATCATATGTCGAGCTCTAAATGTCTATCATTTTGAAATTAAATGTTATTAAATGACTCCTCATCTAGTGATTAATAATCGATACATCATGTATACAGTAAAATAAAACATTTACATTATTGGAGCGACTACCTACCTTCATTTCTTCCTGTTTCATAAACACTGAGCTTTAATTACTTACTGTGGGTGTTAGTGTGTGTTTGTGCTTGCTGCTTACTGAATGTGATGTACAAGGTCATAATTTTCTTCATAATGTCTTGGCTGAAAGACTTCCGCGTTACAGCAATTTTACAGCACAAATTGTAAAATGATATGATGGAATTGTGACAGTTTAATCATGGAAATGTAAATATTTTTTTCCTCTGTGTCTCTCACAATTTTTCAGTTTTAAATGATTACAGTATTTGCTTTTATCAATAGTTGAACTTGGACTCAACTTTTATGCAATGCAATTCCGATCAAATGGAATTTAATTAGACAAATACTGAAGATTAGAATAACATTTAAGTTACAAATGGTTTTATTAGTGTCTAACATTTGATTTGGAAAACGAGTTTGGAAACGTTCTGTGTGTTATGTTTGACTAGCTGTAAACGAAATGTTTAGGTAAAATCATGCTATTTTCAAACAACCGTGTACTGAGTAATATTCTATCTTTTAATGTCTTGTTTGTCTTTAAGCTCTTTTAAATTCAACATACATGCTTCAGCCGTTATTGTGTTGCTTTATCTTGAGCGATCAATGAAACCCGATGTCTTGATTAATAGGATGTCTGGTGCAAAGATACTGCTATTCCTGCAGAGCCTGTCCCGTAGGAAACCTCTGGACCCTGAAGGAGAGGTGTCCAACTTTCGGCGATGCCTGACCACCCTCGACCTGGTGGCCCTGGGGGTCGGCAGCACACTGGGGGCCGGTGTGTACGTGTTGTCGGGAGAAGTGGCCAGAACCGTGGCCGGGCCGAGTATCATAATCTCCTTCCTGATTGCAGCAGTGGCCTCCGTCTTTGCAGGACTTTGCTATGCTGAATTCGGAGCTCGTGTTCCCAAGACTGGCTCTGCCTACCTCTACAGCTATGTGACTGTGGGAGAGATATGGGCTTTTATCACTGGCTGGAACTTGTTGCTGTCTTATGTCATTGGTAAAGATAGTGCCACTCTCTGAATACATTTACTGCATGTGATGGGTGTTTATTAGTCATCTTGGAAAAGTATCTTGTCAATATTTCTGTCCTCTTTAACTTTCAAATGAGCCTCAAATCTAAAATAAATTGTTTTTAAGGGACGTCAAGTGTTGCCAGAGCATGGAGTGGGACCTTTGACGATCTCATTGGAAATGTCATTGCCAGCTCTCTGGGCAAACAAGCTGCGATGGACTTACCTGGATTGGCTCCCTACCCAGACTTCTTTGCAGCTGGCCTCATAATGCTCTTGGCAGGCAAGTTTCAGTTTGTAACCAAATGTAAGAGTTCAATATTGTAATTTATGTGTGGAAACTGAAGGAAATAATAGTAGATTATAACATTTTATGATATATTTGTTAATGTATATTGAGTATCTTTTTATGAACAAGGTTCCATTGTATTCATGACCAACTTTTATATTTTCTGTCTGTTTTCTTTCTAGGGATTCTTGCATTTGGTGTTAAAGAGTCTGCTGTTGTAAATAAGGTTTTTACAGCAGTTAACATCCTGGTGTTGCTGTTTGTTATCATCTCTGGAGTCATTAAGGGGGACATCAACAACTGGTACATCGGTGAAGATTCTCTCCTGGATGGATATGAGTATGGGTTCTTGTATTTTATATATAATGAAGAAAAATAAAAGTGTTTCCACCCCATACTGTGCCACACCAACATGTAACGTCTCGACTCAATTAGGACTGATGTTGTGCTTTTATGTGTTTAATAACAGTATTGTACAGTAACAGTATTATTCAGGCTGCTATTGTTGACCTTTCTTGCTAAATGTAGGTTTGAAATATGTATCGTTCATTGATTATCGTTGCATGACCAAGCATCAACATGTCTGCTCTTTGCAGTAACTACACATCCCTGAATGACACAAGCAGATATGGCAGTGGCGGATTTTTCCCTTTTGGCTTCGAGGGAACATTAGCAGGAGCTGCCACATGCTTTTATGCATTTGTTGGATTTGACTGCATTGCCACAACAGGTAAACTAACACTGATGTAGTACACTGCAAGACTGAGAGGGGATGCAGGGGCTTAGCCCGATATAAAAGTCCAAGGTTACAATATTGTGACATAACCCTAGTTCTATAAGCACAGGCAGAGTCCCTTAATGGCATCTATGGGTAATAATCTTCTCCAATCACGGCCACGCATTCGCCCACTTAAAATGTCCACAAGCGTAGGTGGCAAATCAGGACATGCATCCTCAAATATGTGCGGACCCCAGAGTATATAACGAAGCATACACTGCTGTCCTGATTGGCCGGCTGCACTTATGCCAATTTTCAGCAGGCAAATGCGGAGCCTGTGTGAGTTGGAACAATAAGTTACTATACAGTAATAATGTGTTATTTTCTTCAGGAGAGGAGGTTCAAAACCCTCAGAAGTCGATCCCACTAGGCATCGTGGCATCCCTCCTCATCTGCTTCCTGGCTTACTTTGGTGTGTCTGCAGCCCTGACTCTTCTGATGCCGTACTATTTGCTCAGTGTTCATAGCCCGTTGCCTGTGGCCTTTACATACATCGGTTGGGGACCTGCAAAGTATGTAGTGGCTGTGGGATCCCTTTGTGCACTGTCAACAAGGTATGAAACCAGCCAAATCAATCATTACTTGGATTTACCTTATTTTAAATTTCAATTTTAATTGGATGGTTTCATTCTCGGCTAACCTTTCTACTTGGCTAACATACAGTACATCCTGTAAATTAAGATAATTGGAATCACTATTACGGATTAAAACAAAAGCAAATAACATGAATAAACATTCCCACAGCTTACTAGGATCGATGTTCCCGATGCCCCGTGTCCTCTTTGCCATGGCCAGGGATGGACTTCTCTTCAGACCTCTCAGTAGAATGAGTGACAGACAAAGTCCTGTTTTAGCGACCCTGGCTTCAGGGGTTGCAGCAGGTAAAACTGGCAACACAAGTCATAATAATTTGAAAGCTTTTCTGTTTGTTTCTGAAAGATTTAGTCTGTTCCTGTTTTGAGCTCAGGAGTAAATGGTTTATGTAAACTACGCTTATTCTAAACATATAAATGTATTTATTTATTTTAGGGGAAATATTTGGTGAGAGGATAATGTTTTCCTTTTAAAGCTGTATCGTACAGAGCTGAGTAAATCTGCAGAGGGAACCCTTTAAACTGTTGGTGTCAATTAATGTATGCTTGTGGACCAACCTCGGGATAAAGTTATAGCTAAAATATGATTAATTGAAATGAGCATTGGAGGAAATTATTGAAGTTCATGTGAATTGCTCTTGTCATTATTATTCGTGTCTTTTCAGCTATCATGGCGTTATTGTTTGACCTGAAGGCGCTAGTTGACATGATGTCAATTGGGACCCTTTTTGCCTACACACTCGTTGCCATATGTATCCTCATATTAAGGTATGATTCATGATAATAAACATATGTGTGGTATTATTACTCTAATCGTAATAGTTACTATGTTTGTTTCGTGATGTTTATGAGTGGTGTTGGTGTCGTGGGTGGAAAATGGTTAATGAGCTGATAGTACACGTTGGTCATTTATAACAGCTGGCAGATACTTTCAGCTTCTACCTTAAGAATGCATTTTGTATTCCATTTAACTACATTCACTGACAATGACAAAAGATCATTAAGTAAGATGACATTGATCTGTATTATAGACTGGGATCCATTTAATTGATGTGAACCAGGAAAGACAAAGAAACAGGAATAAACTGATGCCACTGATCCCACGTTTGTCACAGCTTTATCAATATATATAATTAAATTATGCTTGAGTGCATTTATTTATATTTTCTTACTTTCACAGGTACCAAGCAGACCTCAGCGAGGATTCAAGTTCCAGCAAACCAGAACCCTTTACAGTTACTGAATTAATATTTCCTCCTTCACAAGCCACGTCATGGACATCAAAGAATGTGACTCTTTTAACTGTTTTTATGAGTAAGTGATCTTAACACCATCCTTGCATATTACACAGCATATAGATGATTTCCATTGTTAACAATCATTGGAACTTACATTGTTCTCCTCAGTCTTTTTAGCTATCATCCTAAGCCTCGTCATATCTGGGGCTGTGGACTCCCAGCAGGCCCTCGAGTGGTGGTGTTTACTTTGTGTCTCTATCATCATACTGATGCTGATCCTCATTACTTTAATCATCTGGAGACACACACAGAACACAACCAAAGCTGCTTTCATGGTATGACTCACCAAACCTAAAGTGCACATTTAATGATTTACATTAAAAATTACTCAAATCATAAACTTTGATTACCAAAATGTAGGAAATCAGTCCCAACGGGAAGAAAAAAAAATACCTAACCAGTAGCATTTCATATATTAAACTGCGTACTTCCAAACAGGGAAGTTTAGTTTTTATTTTATATTATTGTATTAATGTTTCTGCTCTTTCATATGTACAGGTTCCTTTTGTGCCAGTGCTTCCTGTTTTCAGCACCTTTGTCAATGTCTATCTTATGGTGCAACTTGGATCGGACACATGGATCCGCTATGCAGTGTGGATGGCAGTAGGTAAGTGAATCACCATCACTGTAAAATACACGTTTTCATTTACGCAAAATGTGCACAGGCATTGAAATAACAAATATGATCATAGGAGATGTATTTTTTCTTCAAACAGGTTTAATCATCTACTTCTGTTACGGTGTTAAGCACAGTGTGCAGAAACAAAGGCTCCAAAATGTACACAAACACGTCAGTATTCACAGCATCACCACCACTATAGAGCAAAGCTTTGAACCAGGAGAAGACTTTCATGGCTAAACAATGTGACGTGCGAATCATCAAGAAAAGCGAAATGCTTTCAATTCATTTAAAAGAAATGGCCAGTATGCATTAATGTCCGAATGGTGTTTGTTCATGAATTCAGAAAGTTAAATATGGTAAGATATATAATAAAGCATATTTGTATCACTTCTATCATCATGTCAAATGTAGTCTTACAATTTGTGTGGTATGCATGTGAAATAAACATGATATTTTAATTTTGGGGTAAGTCTCCACTTCTCTGTCATCCACCTCCTGTCTTTACTTCCACTTTCTATACAAAATAATAACCTTCTCCTCCCTCACTCATACAAAATGATGTCCTCTTTCTTTTTTCCTGCTTCTTCCTTTAAGCAATACTTGTGATAACGTTGTTGACCCATGCACATGTGTTTTAATGACATGCCACATTTATTTTCAACAGGTAATAGGACCTCATGAAAGGGGTGTTTTTTTTAAGAAGGGACAGTTTCAGTGGTACGCTTAGCTTATCATTTGGAAAACGAATTTACCTGAAGCACTGATTGTCCACTATTTGGATGCATTTGATTTCAAGAAGTTTATTTGATTTGATAGTTTAAAAAAGGCGACACCTGCTGGTCAAACTCGTGGTATTGCATTTGTATGGATGAATTAAATCTGAGACCATGATGAAAGTCAGAATTAGTCTGAATACAAGTGATTTGACTGTTTTCATGCTGTTATTTTGTTCAACACTGAGGCAGTGTTGAAACATCCCGTTTTCAAAACCAACGAGAGAGCTTCTCCAAAACGAATGGTCACGGGACGTTTTGTTGACGAGAGGCAGTGGTATCGCGATACTTCTGCTTCGTCGACGTCGCGTTGCGTAAAATGCTCCCGAGCGCAACGTCACTCACTTTAGCCAATCAGCGACTCGCTCTGTGGGGGAAGCGCATTGTTCAAAAACCAAACGCAGTCCGGTAAAATACATCAGCTGAGGCTCAGAGTGCTTCGGTATCGAGAAGAAGAAGTAGTAGGTTAGTTTCATGTAGCTTTGATAAACATACTTAGTATCTTAAGAACCTTTCACGTTAGATAACTTACTGAAATCCAGCCGCTCATCGCACTTTCAACATTCGGGGTAAGTTAAACGGTGGATGGCTAAGTGTTCTCTGTTTTTAGTATGTTCCTAGTACGGTTAACGTTAACATACGCATACCAGTTAAAGTTACCTCCAAATCGTGCAATGTCTTACATTATATATAATATTATTACGTTAAATGCCATTTATCTAAACGTAACTCGTTTCCTTTTTAAAACAAATATATAATGTTTGAAACGTGCTCTCCTGTGTTTGTTTCTGTGGTGGACATCCAGCACATAGCCGTATCCATTCTGTGCATCACGATTAAATATACTGTTGGTAGACGCCACGTCTTCTCCGAGTACAGCATATGCGGGCCTTTTTGTCGTGTTTACTGCCACTGTTAAAGAAGACCAGTGCAGCCTTAACCTTTATTATTTTAATTGATACCAATGATGTCATTCTTCTGCTTCAATACTAAACTTGTTAAGACAGGTTGATTTTCTTGTTTGAATAGTCTTGCTGTTTGGCTTTGAAGCAAAAAAAGTGTGTTCATCCAGTTTCTGTGTGTTTACTCAGCATGTCTCATGACACGCCCTCATTTTAATTAATAAGGTGGGTGGGGCACACTCACCTTTTGTGTGTGTGTGAGAGAGTAATTGAGACAGGTCTGATTGAGCATTATAATCTATTTATTAATTAATTTCTTTATATTGCATACTGACAAGGGCATTACATGCATTGCCTGGCTCACGGTCAGGGTTTGAAATGAGTTGTAATTACTTCATTCCAACTTCATACTCACTACAATGTGTCCTCTTGTAACAGGTGAGCATGGCGCTGTCTTTGTCCTCACCGTGTGGATGTCCCTATGACGAGGACGAGGAAATGGCTGTGTTTGAGTCTACGGCAGCAGAGCACGGAGGCCCGTCTAGACCGCGTCTACCTGAGATCTCTGTCATTTCCCCCGGCCTGGACACCTGGCCTCCCATTGCAGAACCAGTGAGTACCCCTAAGGTGTAACGAAAGCATTTACAATGCCTTTTATTAAACGTTTAGAAACTTATATTTTTTTACATTGACTTGCTGTCTTCTTCTTAAGGTTTTAAATTATTCAATATATGCAACAAAACATAAAGATGTTTTTAATTTGTGTCTCTAGAAACTAGCAGTGAAAGCTGCACCGGTGAGACAAGGTAGTTGTGACGAAGGGGACAAAGAGAGGGTGAAGGTTTTTCTGCGCATCCGGCCGCTTTGTGAGACTGAGAGTCAGAGGGGAGAAGAACAGGTAAGACTATGATTCTGTCAGCTGATTATGTGCATTTATTGTCTTTAGTACACCTGTACTTTGTGCTCAAGGTTCACTCTTCTTTTAGGGTTGTGTGGCTGTCCAAGATGAAGAGACACTCCTGCTCAAAGCTCCAAAAGAATCTCAGAACATGAGGACCGCAGAGAGGGGCATCACCCACAGCATGCACAAGTTTAGTTTCTCAAAGGTAGGCTCATGCTTGTGTGTTTTGTTAAATGCTAATATATTGCTAGTTATGGACATAGCAACTAATGCCTGTAATAAACAACAAGGAGTATCCTGAAGTAAAGCATATTGCAATAACATTTTGCATTTGTTAATATTTTCTATTTGAAGAAGAGGAGATGCCACATACTGATGTTTTCTCATCACCCATCTTTCATAGATTTTTGGGCCAGAGACCACACAGCAACAGTTTTATGAGTCTACAATGAAGAAGATGGTGAAAGATGTGCTTCAAGGAGAAAACAGGCTCCTCTACACTTTTGGTGTCACCAATTCTGGAAAGACCTACACTGTGCAGGGTAAAAAAAAAACAATAATCTTCATCAGTATAAAGCTCTGGTTTGGTTGTGATGTTGTGTTTGCAGCTATGTGGAATGATTGGAGATGCAAATATAGCATTCTCAACGCTCATGTGGCCAGTTAAATGCCTAGAATGTAAAGTCTCAAACCTTGACCTGCAGGCAGCGGTCGAGAGGCGGGCCTCTTGCCCCGGGCTTTGGCATCTCTGTTCAGGAAACTGCAGGGTCGCCTCTATGGTGCCTTGGACCTGAAGCCTGTCATGTATCAGGATGTGAGACAGCTCGACTCCGGTGAGGTCAGGGTGGAGGAAATCCGCAGAAACTCTCTGCTCAAAGAGGTAAACAGAAGAGCAAATTCTAAAGGTTGTATGAAGTTGATAATGTCATTTTCTTGCTACATTGTGTCCCAGTGTCTTATCGATGCCAAGTATACAGCATGTTAATAATGTACTTTTGTAAAATTGTCATTTTCAATATCTAACTCGTCCTGAACTCCTAGAATTCCATCTAGTTCAATGTCAACCAGCCTGTTTCAAGAGTATGTGCTCCAGATATAAAAAGCTTTCTATCTCCAAATATATCCACGTACCTCTCTATGGAACGCAAATGACACGAACAACCAAGGAAGTAGTGTCAAAATAGTTTGTCTTAGTAAAGGAAAAGAACTCTGAATTTACAACTTTCAGCACCCTTTGCACATCAGACACAGGAAGAGATTGGATCTTTTAATACAACGTCTTAAGTGTTTTTTTTTTTTTCTTAATACTCCTAAATGATTAGAGTGTCTTCTTGCACAAAGATATGAGCTGACGTCCTTTGTTGTTGTTTGTTACAGGATGGGAATCTGACTTCTCGTCGAGGTGGTAACTCTACAGTCTGGGACAGCGGCATTGGAGGACTCTCCTCTACAAGTAACTTTGCCACCCAGCTTGAAGGTGAGGAAGACATCAGTATGTCCCAAATGAAGACACATTTGAGACATTTTAAAGTCTGTCACACATTTTTCATGTACTTTTACTGGGAGTGGAAGTACGTTTAACAGCATAACGCATCACATATTGTCGAGGAGAATACCAGTTGCAGTTATGAGGGGGGGTATAGTGTAGGAAATCTTTGTATGGTATTGTTGAACAATTACAGATGACGGCATAGTACGAGACAACACAAAAGTGTCAACAAGATTGCTGTATTACTCGTGCCTAATTGGATTTAATTTGTAGTGCGCCATTGACGTAAAAATGTTCTCCGTTGACATCTCTAATTCAAATCATTGCTGCCGTTGTAAAAGCCTTTCCTTTTAACAAAGACCATCACACATTGATTTTGCAGACAGCGACAGTGTTTGTCTGGAGCCCGACAGCCTTTCACACAGTGGAGCAGATGATCTGGCGGAGGGGGTGCAGTTTTCTATCTGGGTGGCCTTCTACGAGATCTACAATGAGTTCCTGTACGACCTACTGGATGCTTCGCCCTCCCTGCAGCCCAGAAAGAGGGTCACGCTGCGGCTTAGTGACGACAGGCATGGCAACCCTTATGTGAAAGGTAACGCTCACTCCTTCACATGGAATACTGTTTCTAAAATGTGAAACTGTTTAATTAATATGGTGTGTATATCAGTTTGAACCTTGTGAAGCTCAATGCAGCTTCTCTCCTCTGATGGATGTTACATTTAATTAAGCAGGAATTTACGTTAGAAACTGTAGACTTCTTCTTTGGGTGCAACTGAAACGCCACCATATAAAAACGCTGCCATAGATGATAAAATACGTAAACGGCATGTTTGATTTTTTGATATAGTGATTAATACTTTAAAATCTGTACAGTAGCACTTAAAAGAGGTTTTGTTTTTGCTGCTGCCGCCGTTTCTTGTTTACATTCTTCTGCTTTTTCCACTTGTTATCTCAGACCTGGCCTGGATCCATGTCCGCAGTGCCGAGGAAGCTTGGAGGATTCTGAGGGCTGGACGTCGTAACCAGAGCTTTGCCAGCACTCACCTCAACCAAAACTCCAGCCGTAGGTAGGAGCGCGTTAAACTTTTGCCATATTTTTGACAAATGTGTCTGGCGCACACTCATTGCAGTTCTAATAATAAACGTGTCGCCTACTCAGCCACAGCATGTTCTCCATCCGTGTCCTGCACGTCCGCCCAGAGACGGACTCGGCCCAGGCCACGCACATCAGCGAGTAAGTTCACCTTTAGTTACCGACTTTAAATTTGTGCTTTGGTTGATTTTTGGTATTTTTGTTTGAGTTTGCAAACGCAATAAAACGGTGCTGCGTCTTGCGCTCTCTCCTCTTTAGACTGACTGTGTGTGATCTGGCTGGGTCTGAACGCTGCAAAGAGCAGCGTAACGGTGAGAGGATGAAGGAGGCCAACAACATCAACACGTCCCTTTTGACACTGGGACGCTGTATTGCTGCTCTGAGGCACAACCAGAACAACAAGTACGTGTTTAACCATAACTTGGAAAGACGGTACACCACCGGTGAACTCTCTTTTTGATGTGTTACCAGTGGTGTAGTAAATTATGAAAATGTACATAACTCCTCGAGTAAAGTGACAACTCTGACATCCCCAGGTCGCGACCCCCTCAAGTGGTGCCCTTCAGGGACAGTAAGATGACCCGGGTCCTGCAGGGTTTCTTCTGTGGCAGAGGAACTTCCAGCATGGTGGTCAACATCAACCCATGTTCCTCCATCTATGACGAGACACTCCAAGCCCTCAAATTCTCCGCTATTGCTACTCAAGTAAAAAAAAAAACAAAAAAAAAAAACATCTTGTATTGTACAACTTCTGACTGATTAAGTCTTCCATGTAAGACCAAAGAAACAGGAGAAATAAAAGATTCCTCGTATCATTTCAGCTGGTCCATGGCCCGTCCACAAAGACCCGAGTGGCCTACATCCTGTCCCTTCTGCGTGAGCCAGCAGCAAATGGTAACGAAAGCACAGTGATGGAAGAAGAAGGGGATGAGAGTGATGTTGAAGACGGAGATATCACCATGTTGAATACTGAGGTAAGTGCCCCTGACATCATATGTGATAGTTACATATTTATTACACAACTACTTCCATACCCAATTTTCTTTACTTTACAAGGCTTTCTATCACTAAATCTATTAAGCAATCACAAAAAGTTGCCATCAAGGCTTTCAACGGTTGTGTTTTGTCTACATTGTGTCTTAAAGATCAACTAAAACCAGTTCATTTTTTTAAACCCACATTATTAAAAACAGCCACTTGTCCAATGTTCCTAATTGCCGACTGTGCTTTATTTAGGCTTTGCTGCAGGCCATCGATGTCCTGAAGAGAGAAGTGCAGCGCCAGCGGGAAGAGAAAGATGTTCTTGAGGCAAATGTGAGAGAGCAGGTGGTCTCTGAGATGATGGAGGTCATTTCTGGGATGCAAGACGGCTTCAGGTGCGTGTCTGCTTTGTTCAGATCAACTGTTTTTAACATAGAACACAGTACATGTAAAAGATAATGACATAAAGAATTGACATACAGTATGCTAATAAAGACTGTGTGTTATAGGGAACTAGCTCTAATGATATTACTCATAATAAATAATGCATTGGGTTAGTCGCTCAAGTCATTCTCTTGTGCTTTATTTGCATCCATCATTTCCATTCCTTGTATTTTTTCATCAAAGACATTGCCCACAACAAGAAGCTGAAATGTAAAAATTATGAGAAATGCTGCTCTTTGAAATTCATGCAGATAACAAGTTGTGTTGTCTTCTTGCCCCACAGTGAGACCTTGGAGGCAGAGAGGTCTCTAATCGAAGAGAGGTACGAGGACAAGTTAGCCAACGTCCAAAAACATTTGAAGAAATTCTACAGCCAGGAGCTGAAGGTGAGCGCTGAATCTTCAGCCTTAAGTTGGCATTATTTCAGGCAGTCTGCCCCCATGGTGTGATTTCAATACACACACAATCTGTTAAAATCTGCTCTTCAGTTAAATTATATCTTTCCCCAAATGCAACGTGTATCCGCAATGTAGTTATTTTAATAATTCTGTTGTTGTGTCCATGCTCAGATATTTTTTCTTTTCACCCTTTCTGTTAGGAGCGTGATCAGGAGATTGAAGCTTTGTCTGAGGCCCATGATAAAACCAAGGCAGCTGAACCGGTCCGCATGTCGGCGCCACATGGAGACTCTGAGGGGCCTCGGCGCTCTCAGCGCCTCACTGGTCAGGCAGAATATGGCAGACTGCACGTTGAGCTGGACCAGTGTCGCGCTGAGCTGCTCGCCAGGACACAAGGTGACTGAAACACTGCCCTGATAATGTGTTGGTGTTCGGACGTTGTTGATGGTTTTGACCGTCTTGTTCTGCTTGCCTGTGCAGAGCTGGCGAAGCTGAAGATGCAGCTGGAAGTCCCAGGTTCAACCTGCACTGTCACCAATGCTGCTGACCGCAAGCTGGAGGACGGTCAACGGGTCAGTTACCGCTGTGCCGTATGCAATGCACCATTGATTTAGCCGCATGCGAGTCTCTTTGTCCTCAGGAAAAACTAAAATCCTGACTCTTTTTTTCCCAACAGAACCTGCGTCAGTTGCGTCTGGATTTGCAGAGGCTCGGGGCCGACCTGCAGTCCGGTGAACGAGCCTGCTGTCGCAACACGGGAGGCGAACGGCTGCGACAGGCTCTAACGGCTGCAGACGAGACACTGGCCAAACAGGTAGAACCACAGATATGTATAGTACAATGTTATGTCATTTGTATTTTTCTGAGCTTATTCTGTGAAATCGTGTGTAAGGGTGCTCGACCGTGTATTCTGAGAAAAGAAGTCCGAAAACAAAGTCTGCAAAAATAAATGTCATGGTGGGCTATAGAAAGCTCACTTTAATAATGCAGCTCTGAGGTTAATCATTCTTTTGTTAGTGTTTAGTTACTGCAGACTTCAATCAAATTGATGAAATACAGGTTTCATTAATCATTTTTATTTGGATAAGACAAATTTCAAGCTGAAAATTCTCAATTTAAAACACTGTTTTTCTCTCCCTCTGCTCTCTTCTCTAACAATCTTAATGCACAGCCAGCTTTTAAACTAAATCTAGGTTTCTAACCTCTGCACCAGGTGATTACTGTGCAAAAGCATGTTCAGGGGCTCACTTTACCATCTCTCTCTTAACCTCCCGACCTTATCCTTCACTTCCCCCTCTGTGGTCTTGTCTAACCCTATTTACTGACTTCTTCTTAGGACCAAATCCTATTGGACCTCCAGAATGGCCTAATGCTTGTAAAGGCTGACTTGAGGCGGAAAGCAGAGACCCTGGCCCAGACCCAGGCCTTCCTGCCCCCGACCCAGGCCGTCCTGCCCTCCATCACGCCAGGTTCCTACAAGAAGAGGGGCTATGAGGTCGCTGCACCAAGTGACACTGAGAACCGGCCGCCGCAAAAAAGGCCCCTTTTCCAGCCTTTGTTCCCGACATGTACCCCAACGCGTAAATACAATACTCGTGCTGCCGAAGAAGCAAACGTTACACCGTACTCACGGATCTTGCGGTCTCGCCAGCAGTCTCCACCTCGCAGCCCTGCCCCCACCCCTCGTAGTCTCAGGGGGAAGTACTGAGCTCTTTGGAGCGTCAGCTGGAGTGTGTCCTCTTTGATATTATGCAAAAAAAAGTTTAAGTTTAGTATTTTTTTCATATTATATTTTATATATTCACATTTTGAAGTGCAGTTAACTCACTTGTTATGCCAACTACCGCTATGATGTTCATGCCAGTGAAACGGTTTAAACATGCTTTAAATAAGGTTTCAGTACACTACAAAGTAAGGAAATGAGGTGCTCTTGATCCCAGTGGCTAACGGATATAGACTGTATGTTAAGAATGGTGCATGTGTGTGTGTGTAATTGGCCTTCGATGTGAGTATGTTTGTTTCTACAATAAAGTCTATGAAGACATTGTCTTTGGTGATGTCGGCACTAAAGCAAAAAATGCATTTTATTTCCAATACTGCAGGATAAACGTTTTATGTTCTATGACAACCATAAAAATGTCAAAGGTCAGTTTAGTTTGCCATAGAAATGTTAGAATAGTAAGCCATGAAGAAATTCACAAAAGTAATACTATAGAATGTCACAGTATAGGATGTCGTGACATTCTCATGCCATACTTTATTGTACTATTTTTATGACTTCCTTTTAATGAAACACTTTTCTGTGGAACTTTAAGACGATTGTCGTACGGTATGGCCCGATGCTTGTAAAGTCTGACTTGAGGCGAAAAGCAGAGACCCAGCCCGTCCTGACCCCGCTGCCCTCCTCAGGCTGTGGTGCACCCATCACACCAGGTTTCTGCAAGAAGAGGGGCTGTGGGGTCGCTGCACCAAGTGACTCGGAGAACCGGCCGCTGCTGTTGTGCCAAATACCGTTATGTTCAGGCCAGTAGAATTGTTCAAACATGCTTTAAATAGGGTTGCAATACACAAGTTGGGGGATTGACGTGCTCTTGATCAGTAAAGCTGAAGCTAGCTTTACTGATCTTCCTGCAGCAGTGGCTCATAGATATGTTAAGAATAGTGCATGTGTGTAATTAACTTTTTTTACAATAAAATCAATATAAACATTGTTTTGTGTAGTCTAAGCAGTATAGCAGAAATATTTCCATTTTCAGGAGATAAATGACAGAACAGACTGTCCTAACAGGTACGCTTTATTTAAACAATTTACATGTACAGCAGTGATAACACATGACTGCAAGTCAAAATATGATGCCGTCTTTGGCAGTGTGTCTGTGTATACACACAATGTAAAAAAGATGTCCTTTTTTGTTTTCACATTGTTGAGTTAGCTTTAGATTATACAAAAGCTACATGAGTCTTAAAAAAAAAAATCTACTCAAAAAACCTTATTAGGTTCTGGGAGTTGTGTACCTCAGGCTCACCATCCCAAGCGTTAATTGAAAGAGCTTTGATTTGTTTTAAATTTGCAGCATAGAACTCGTCTTATCCCGGACAAAAATGATCAGGATTGAAAATGTTACAAACATTATTTTAATGTCATTAACAAATCTATGCATCAACAAGTAAATCCTTCCAACACTACCTACCCACCAAATAGTTGGGATACAGAAATTGTCCATTTTAAAGCCAGTGAATAGGAGGGCGAGTGTCAGGGTGTGAAGGAGATGAGGTTCAGCGGCGACACCCTCCTGACGGGAGTGTTGTTGTTTGAGAGCGGAGCGAACAGATCTGCCGACGGCGTCTCGGTCTGATCTCTGACCTGTGAAATCTGCCTCAACAGAGCCTTTCCCTCCTCACGCGCCTGAGAGCAGAGTGACCACAGACACCAGTTTAGTGTGTTACTTCAACTTGCACTCTACTACAGGAACTAGAACACAGGGCTCCCCATTGTGCAGGCACACTTACATCATTGTAGTCACAACAGCGCTGGGCACAGAGGGACGCCTCATCGTAGAGCTTGTTCTTGAAATAGTACTGACCCAGGTACCGCAGGGCTGTGCTCACCTCCGCATGCTCCAGTTGTTCCTGTGATAACAAGGATACAATACAAGCATGTGGTGAGATTATTGAACATCTCATTTATTTATTATTATGATGTCATTAATTGTTACTAAGAGGATAAGATTACAGCCCCACAGCAAAACTACACATAAGTGTGTGTGGATGGGAGCGTCATAAATCTGCATTATGTATTCTGATATACTTCAAAATGCTTACCCCACAAGAGAAAATGTCTTGGATGTAAAGCATGTAACACTGGGCAGCATCATCCGACTCGGTCAGCTGTTCATGGAGCCTGCCGAAGGAATAAGCAGATTCACATTTAGCTCCTATTTCTGGGTGATACAATAAACATGTTGCGATACGACAACGGGGGAAAAACGGCTTATAGGATCTTTAACTTGTGCTTTAATGTTTAAGAATATGTGACACAAACTACTCAGTTTTTAGACCATATTCTCTTCACTTGTATTTCCTCAGGATACAGTAAAAGACACTTACTTTGCCAACTTCAGTAGAGCCATTTTCTCTACATCTCCAACAGAGTATGCTCTCCAGTAACACTAGACAAAAATACAATGTGTCAAAAACAAGCCGTGAAGCTTAGTGAAGTTATTACACAAACCAGGAATCACTGACGGGTGACATGCGTACCTTCTTGGCTTCCACTTGCTGTGACAGTTTTTCGTAGCTTTCCCCCAGCGCGACCAACATACGCGAGTCATTGGGCCTACAAGAATACATCAAAGTATGACAACATTAATATTGAGCATTTGGTTTATGGGCATGCTTATTTTAATTCTTAGTAGCACGTGCATAAAACATATTTGTTGTTGTCAAACTCCATACCTGAGCTGGTGAGCCTTTCGATAATAGTACAAACAGTAAAAGGGCATCTTTAGGATCTCATATGTCTGACCGAGGCCATACCAGGCACGGTAGTCCCGCTTGTTCACTTCAATGGCATGCCTGAGAGGAAGAGCATACATGAAAACAAGGACACAACACACAGCAACAATACAGTTGTTGTGAATCCTTCACACTGCTGTGAAAGGTCTGGCAAGAAGTGAAAACTCCATTTACACATTAAAAAAGGACCTACAAAGACGTAAGCTTTTTATCAACTGAGAAGAACACTGTGGACCAGGTCTACACCAACATCCCCCATACCTACAAAGCTGCATCTCAGACCATGTGTCCCTGTTTGTCACCCAAGTATATAAATCCTAATCGTCAGATATAAACCATCTGTTAAAACGAATTGAGGAGGCAACCTCAGCACTGCAGGGATGCTTGGACATCACAGACTGGAATATATTTGCTGAGGATGCAGACCTGGTGGGACACATATCAGCCCTCCTCCTACATAAACTTTTATGTTGCAAATGTGAGTCAGCTACAATTATCTCTATAATGAACAATAATGAAACAGCCTGAAGGGAGGAGGTCCGACGCCTGGCTGAGTGGTGGTCCCGAAACAACCTGGACCTCAACTTCTCAAATACAACGAGACCGAGATGATACTAGTCATCGCCACGGCCGTCCTGTGCGTCTCAGGTTTACTTCTAATGTTACGCACTGCTTAAGAACCGCCAAACATTCATTGTTCTAAACACATTAAAAATAAAGATCTATTCTATTCTACTACATCTTCAGTCTGACCTGTAGGCCTGGATGGCAGCTGACGTGTTCTTCATTTCCATGTATTCGTGGCCCATGAGGGTCCAGGCGCCGAGGCATCGAGGGTTCAGTTTGAGGGCCCGCTGGAAGTACAGAGCCGCCTTCTCATGCTGAGAGCGTAAACTATAATAGTTACCTGCGGAGGAGACATAACTTATTACACAAATTGCTGTAATTTAGAATAATGACTTTAAAATCATGTCTGACAGGCGGACGAATCTCGAACATAAAGTAAAAAGAGCAAGTCAATGCAGCTGTGAAGCTGTAACCAGACAGAATTACAAACAATATATGACGAGTTATAATATATTTTAAGCATTCATCAACCAATTCTCCCATCACTGGAAAAATGAAACCATTAGTGTTGATCTCTGCTTACCAATAACACAACATGTCTCTACTCTGTACTTGTCAATCTCCACCAGGTTGTGGGCCAAGTAACTCAACTCTGGCTTCATGCTCTGTGGAAGCAACAGAAAAACAAATAAAAACACTTCCTACACAGATCCTACGCTGAAAACTTGGCTTACAGGGGTCAAATAAGAAACATCAAGATAATATAGAGAGGTGAACTCACTTTGACATAGAGGAGGTTGGAGAATGTGTCCATGTTGTCAATGCGATATGGATCCTGCTCCCTCAACTCGTTGAAGAGAGACAAGGCCTGGTCAATATCTGAAATGAACAGAGCCCGTCAGACTCACAATCTTCCGAGAGGCGAACGTCTTGATGAAAAGGTGGGAAACAAACCTCGGATGTTGTGGTAGGCGACAGCAATCTGTGAGATGATGTAGGTGCTCTTAGAAAAGCCGGCCTCAATGAGGTTCTGGTATTTCTGCAGCGCTTCTTTGATCATCTGCAGCTCGGTGTACATGTGGGCCATGAAGAAGTCCTTAATCCAGCAGTCTGGGAGAGACAGTGACTTCAGCTGGGGGACAAAAAACAAGAGATCGAGGTAGATTAAATAATTTCCGTCCATAGAATTGCCTTTTTAAAGTATAGTTTAATGGTCAGGAGGGTGTTGTGAGGATTGCTGTGGACCTGGGCACATATAATTCATGTTATCTACAATTTGTGTACATGTAAACACAAAGGTAGTTACCATTTCAATGTTGGTGACAAGGTTACTCAGCTCCAGCCATGCTCCCCAGTGGAGGGGAAGTGAGTGAATTGCCTCAACAAACACCTCCACCGCCTCCTTCAGCAGATCAAGCTTCCGTAGCACCACCCCATACCTGTATACCCACAAACACACACACATATGCAGTTTAGGAGCAGTCCATTGTATTCCTCTGCATGGCCTGAGGAAAGCATGTACACACGGGAGGAAAGGTTCTTACAGGTACAAGGTGAACCCGTCCAACTCTCCCACATTGTGCTTCTTACTGAGCTCAACCCTCAGTTCTCGCAGGGCCTCATTGCGCACCTGACCCTTCTCCAGAGGACCTAGTTCCACAGAGAAAAACGCAAAAAAGGTTTAGTGTTAAGGGGAACAAAAGTACTCACAGTTCTGTTTTAAATGTCCAAACAGACGAGTCCTCACCCAGGCTGTCCACAGTCTCATCGTCCTTCTTCTTCTCACCTGACTTAAGACATAGAAGGACACTTTCAAAATGGTTCTCAAGCAACACAATCATAGTGAAAGCAGTCTCGTTATGAAGTTAAATCAAGACTCAGAGGATGTGGGCATGCCAGGAATGTACAGACTCTTACCAGATAGCGAGAATACATATAAAGGAAATAAGCCTTCCGACTGCAGCAGCCTTTCAGAAAGTAAGCAGAGCGGTCGTACTCTTTCAGGTCAAAGTAGGATTTGGCCAGTGTAAGTGCATCCAGGTCTTGTGCGTCTTCCTGTATTTGTGAAAGAAAATGAAAAAGAGAAAAGTCAAATTCATTCAGGAAATAAAAGGATTAATCTCATTTAAAAACAAAAGCACTTTCATATGGTGGCAACTGTAGGAGCAACTTCTGAACACATGACTAACAGGTTTGTCACCAGGGGGCAGTAGAACTTCTCCCTTGCAGACAGATGGACAGAAGCGATTAACATTAAATAGCAAACCAAACATAAGAATGAAGTGCTGCAGCTATACTGCACATATCATTTACTTCCTCCTTGTGCATTACAGTTGACTTTAACTTTTCAACGCTCAAAAGTGTGTTTGCTTGTTTGTGTCTTTATTTTTCTTGTTGTATACAAATCCCCTGAAAAGATCAAAACCGGATTTAGCTTATTCCTCTGTTGTCCAAAAACAACTAAATAAAACATCAATAATCGATGACACCATTCTACATGTTCCTTTATTACGAGGAACATGTGCACTGCAGTTTATTTTGATGATATCCCACATAGAATCTACTTGTGAATGAAAATTGTTTAAGTCTCCAAAGAATTCACTATTTACTACCGTTTGAGTGACATCTGCAAACAACTACGGCTAACAGCTGTTTTAGGGAATATAGTGGGCTCGCCTTTAGAAAAATTAAACTACATATTTAGGGTTGAAGAACGAATTAAACATGAAACTTGCCTAAATAACTGGAAATGATGTGCAAGTGCTTTCCAAGAAATATGGCTGTAATTTATACCCCAAAACGCAGTTTTGGAAAGGCCACGCCCCTCACACCGCAAGTTGAATACACTTGAAACATAAGATGCAGCACCATATAAATTCAACTGACTAGATTTTCTGTAATTTTGACATCTTCTGAATCAGCTGAAGTGACTTTGCTCATCTTCGTGAAGCCTGAAACCCACTCGCTGCTCCCTAAACACTTAAATCAGTAGCAACGAATGGGGTTGGAGGGCCATTGGCGGGTGTTAGGCTGAATTTTTAGGAAATGTGTATAATATGGTGCACAAAGAAAATCTAGTATATTTCCATTCGATGGAATGATAATGTAGTCACTCGGCATGGATACTTTGGTTTGAATAAAGAGCTGGAACAAGTGGAGATTGTACATGTGTGATACTGATAAGACAGCATGACGTATAATGATGTTTAAACCTAAAGCTGCTTTAAGGGGAACTGGACACTAGGTAGTTAAAATTATCAAATGAAAACTAACTAAACCCACAACATCCTCGGCCCTGGCGGTGCACAAACCTCAGTAAAAGGAGGTGACGGGGGTAATTCATCCTTGGGAAGACGGTCCAAAGCAAAAGCCAATTCAGAAGCCCTAAAATGTAAACACAGACAGCATGTAAGCAATAACATTAACGTTACACATCATGTAGCTAACGCTAGCGTTGACACTTGAAAAAAGCGATATTCATTGTTTTAACGCAAGTAATCATTTAACGACATTCTTAACTAGAATATGGCATTAATAGTGTTGTATAATTAGCTAATAATTAGTATTAATCAGCTTTAGCTAACTTATAATGAGACTTGTCAACAGTACTGCTAACATAACGTTAGCTAACATTAGCATTAGCGCTAAGTTAATAAGTTAACGGAGCAGAATAACAGGCAGTTAATAACAAGTTAGCAACAGTCCGTCTCACCACTTTCCGCTGTGTAAAAGTCCCCTTTCTTTACAAAGCGATATCACCGATATTAGCTGTTTCTTGATTTGTACCAGGTCCCCAAACTCAGTACAGAGAGCCGCCATTTTCATATTTTACCAAGCAAGACTGCTATTGGTGGAAGTTGGAAGAGGAAGTCCCGCCCACCAAGAATGACATCACTTCTGCTCTCCCAATGCGTCCAAAATAAAAGCACCACTGTCAGTAATTTGTCATGCGAGAAAAACATAATTTGTAATTCTGACCATATCTTTTAAACCGTTTTATTCATCTTTTCAAAAACAAATACAAATCACATATCTTTCTGCTTGCCTGCAAACCTGCAAATACTGCACTTCATTTGTAAACCTGATAATACTAAACGCCAGCTGTGTATTTTTCATAATAGGCCTATTTCATATTGGCCTAACCATTAAACATCAGCAAGCAAAGGCTAGAATGAAGTACAAGATCAAGGCAGCATAGTTATTCAGATTGTTATGTAAACAACAACACCTAAAAACAACAAAAATCACTGACTAGAATAGAATATGTATTATGTTGTGCATATTCAAGTCCTTAAGGCATGCACCAGTTTACATTGCTTCAGCCGCTTCATAAATAACATTTTATAACATGAAATTAATGTGTAGTTCTCAAAGCTCATCTTACTAACATGTGCATGAATTATAGTGGTTTCATCTCTCCCTGACAGTTTTGTGTCACTGGGACAAATGCTGCAATATCGCAAGTAATTCCTGTTCATTGAATCTAATAGTTTATATCCATTTAGACCAAGAATAGTTCTGCTTTGTTTTTCGCCAGCTGCAATCACAAACTGGATAAAGACATCACAACATCATAAAGACTTTTCACTCTATATTTAGCCTTTGGCTTCCACCTCCCTTAGCCCGGAGCTTACAGCTCTGTTAGCCCTGAGCTTACAGTCATTTCACATCCAAAACTTCAATTGTGGGATATCCTCACTCTGAGCCCAGTGCTTAACTCTGCTTCAGAGCAGGGTTATCCCTGACTTTCTGAGGAACCTAAAAGATCAGGGTCAAAATTACTTATGTGAACGGAAGTTAGATCAAAGCAACAGGATTTTCATTGTCCAATCAAATTATTATTATTTTACTACAGGGTAACCAATGTCAATTTTATTTATATAGCACATTTCATACATGAAAACTCAAAGTGCTTTACTGTACATTTAAAGACAAAATATATGTAATATAGATACAAGAACAATCAGCATAATCAACATACATATAAGAATACATTTGTACACATAAAAACATCAACACAATCAAATAGAAACCCATGCGCACACACAACAGGTAACCATTAGCCAAGTTGAGAGCTTTAACTGTTCTGAAGATATGGATTTTGGATTTTCTTTTCCTCAGTACAGTTCCTTTCAGTAGGTATATTCCTCATGCATGACTTCCAGTTTTCACATGCTTGTTGAAGACCCCTATAATATCCCCGTTACTATTTACAGTCACAAAAATCCTAACCTGCAGTCTATTTTCACTCCACTCTCTGTTGATCTTGTGCTGCTGAATAGTTGGTCTGCCTTTGAGATTGTCATTGAGGTACAAAATATTACATAAGAACTTTAAATTTAAAAGATAACATTTATGCTACGAAACATGTAATTTAGACATCCACTGACATCAATTTTACAGGCATTGCCATAACATTTAATCAGTTCCTAAAATAATTTCTTAGGAAACAAAACAGAATATACACAAACTTTATTTTGATAATCACATACAGGTACATACATGAAATTTGATCTCTGCATTTCACCAATGGGGCTGATGTGAAGCGCCTGGAGCAACTTCAGGTTCAGTGTCTCGCTCAAGGACACTTTGACATGCAGACAGTCGGGAGCCGGGTATTGAACTGCCAACCTTGTCATTAAAGGTTGAGTCGCCCTTCCTATTGAACCGCACCCACCCCAACCAATACACCATGCTGGTTCAAGTATTACATAACTATCCAACCTTCTGAATGTACAATAAAAACTTGCTGATAATGCGAGCCTGCAATACATTAACTTCTGTCAAAGGGCTCAATCTTTATTTACGTCTTTAGAAAGACTCTCTTATGCTCTGCTGAACCCCGCTTCTATTCTGTCAGTATAATCTGCATTTGCTCTCATAGACACAGTTACTAATTTAATCAATATCTAATTCGGTAGTGAGTTTTGAAGGAACAGCAATATTATGACTCTTTCTTGTGCCAATAATGTTTCTTATTTGACTGCCTGCCCAGCCCTTGTCACTGGCATCTAAGCTTGGCCATGCTTCACTGGTGCAGAGCTGACATGGCTCATCATGTTCTTGTCCGTCAATAATCAGCAGAATCGCTGGCTTCAGGAAGTACAAGCACAGCTTCTTTATGTATGATATTCAAAATCTCACTTTTTCCCTTGGTATAACATAATGATTCACATCACACATTAGATAAACTAACATTAACTCTGATTAAATGAAAATAGAGTGAGGTGCACATTGGAGTTTTAGCTCAATGACACAAAGGCAGATCTGACCAACTAAGATCTTCAGCTGATGCAAAAGTTCAAAAGTTGTAAGTGAAAGAAATTCTAAATCCAACCCTTTCAAAGGCGCACGCTGTGGACCAGCGTGCGCCCTTGAAACAGTAGAACAACAGGTGTTCACCCATTGAGCTGCCACTAAAACCCACATGACAACTGCAAACTGCCCTTTGATCACAGAGACGGCTTGTTCTATAAGTATTGTTTGTCCGAGGCATTTCTCTTGTAAAGTTTGGACGAGAAACACACCTCTTTCATATGTTTTTTTTTTTATCACAGACCTCATACAGGTTGATCTCCCCCGGTCGCCTTATCCATCAATAGCGAAGAGCAAAATAAATTCAAGTTAGCGACGCAGGATCCTTAAACTCTCATGCTCTCCTCTGCAACATGTATAAAGACATTTATTTCGTTTGGATGTTCAGTGAAAGTAATGTAGAATAAAACCTTGACACATGAGCTTCTTACCATTGAGGAGGAAAAGCATGCAATGCACTTGAGAGGAAAAAAGCTTTGGATACAGTAATAGGATTAAACAGATGGGTGTAGCAACGGTCCTATTCATTCCAGTAATTAAGACTTCTTCAGTGAATGTAGAACGTAACCTTACAAAGTGTCATTGTTATTAAGAATATAAATCTATATCACATTTGTATCAGTGGTGCAACAACTATGTATAATGCTTACCTTTCACAACTGTCAATAATTTATTTATAACTTTATCGTTATTTTTCTACAGTAGGTGACACCGAATTTATCTGTTTAACATCTACTTTGCAGCTTTGTTGTGCCAATAGGCATTCACTATGTGTGTTAACATTTTAGTAAGAAGAAGGCATGCAGTGAGCAGACATTTGGATGTGTATGAAGAAGTGAGTACCTAATATTGTCAAGGGGTGGCGCTGTCTAACTGGTGGAAAAAACACCAATTATGAATATGAATATGAAAAATATTAAAAAACAACAACTTTTAAACGTGTTGATCAAATCATTCGAGCAAATTAAGTTTAATTTTGATAATGTGTATCCCTTGAAAGTGCTGGGCTAAAATAATGTGCTGATATCCTACAAACCTGACAACGAAGTTGACCATAAACATCCTTCTTCTCTCCATTAAAGGCACGTTAGGAAGAATTGAGTTTAAAATATCTTTCTTAATTTATTTTAATACATAAAATGTAAAAATAATATATTTTAATTCATTATTAAATAACTAATTATCCAAAGAACTGAAATTGGAATTTGGAATAAGAAAGTATAATTGTGTCTCCTCCCTCAGGTCTCCTTAAGGGGACATGAGGTAGATTTGGAAAAGCTGCATGATACTGAGGTTGTGGTTGTTTGGTCTGAAAAACGTGACGCGTCTGATGATTCTCCAATATTCTCTCATAAGACAGCAAAATATAATTCCCCTTCATTTGGATGCAGCGTCTCCTCTCGCCTCCCCGCACTTCCTTCTCTCTGTCGGACATGTCTCCCTATTTCTCCACAGAGAAAAAGCCACTTTAGAAGACTGACAAAGTAATCAAGTAGCACTGCAGTTTACAAGGCCGAGTACATGGCTCACTGAGCAGGTTGAAAGAGGGGCAGAGCCGGGCCTTAAATAGTCCATGCCTTTCACTCAGCCCTTCCTCACTTCTTTGTTTTCATCTCTCTCCCTCTCTCACGCACACACACAGATTTCTGATGTAATTTTTGTTTTGTTTTGTTGAATTACTTCACTTAAACATCCCCACACACACATATATCCTTCAGGTATGGGGCAGTGGAGTGCATGACAGAGCTGCTGAGACAGAATTTTGAGACAGTTGTGTAATTGAAAGGGAAAATATGCCAACAATGTGCTTGAGTGAGTGTGTGTGTGTGCGTCTGTGTGTGTGTGTGTGTGTGTGTGTGTGTGTGTGTGTGTGTGTGTATGTGTGTGCGTGTGCACGTTTGTTTGTTTGTGTGTATGTGTGTGTGTACACTTTCAGCTTGGGACTCAAAGTTGTTTGAAAAATCCATACAATGCATAATTATCTAACCTAGTATGTTGTTTTGG
>NW_022280076.1:2335454-2384958 GCF_004355925.1 Anarrhichthys ocellatus | reverse complement strand
TTCACACAAAAGTTTCTTTTTAGACCACCTTTTTGATTCTGAACGTGTGTCAATAATAAAAACAAATACTGCTCTTCAAAGGCAGAGATCAAATGTTCAGATGAGTTCAAATAAACGGGGTCGATATCTGCTCCAAACCAAAACATGTGTACTCATCCTCACTAAAAGAAGCCTGGATGCTGTTACTTTTTTGTTGTTTTCTTCTCTTATTTCTCTTTGCAGCTGTATGTCAAAGACACAGATGGAGTATATTGCCTCCACTGGTGTGACTAAGGGGGATAGTAACTAGATTCTTGAAAATAATATCAGCCGAAAATATATTTCTAAGCAAAAACAAAAACAGCTATATTTCTCCCTTGAAGCAAAAACGTTTTCTGTACATCTGTTACATTTGTGTAAGTAAGCGTGAAAAAGCGGCTTGACACACGTGCCCCGTCCCTGTGGTTTTGATCTTCAGGGCCCGGTGCAGGACCTTGTGATTGGCTGTTGGTGATGTTGTCTAGTTGGACTGAGAACAGCCAACAGCCATGTCTCATCAGGGCAGCGACCACCTGAGCACTGGGCACTGCACCACACTGCCTTCACAGGGACACAGTCACGCACTGGTCTGCACCAGATTGTATTCATGGCCTTAGCGGGATTCATGATGAAGTAAAAATATTCAGATCCTTTACATAAGTACCAATTCAACTATGTAAAAAGAATCCATTTCAAGTAAAAGTCCTTCATTCAAATAAGTACTATATTGAGGTATAGTTAGTACTGTAGTTGAGTACAGTACTTGAGAAAACTGAAAAATACATAAATCCCCTCAAGAGGCAGGAAAGTAGGCTGTTCAATACTGATTGTGAGGCAGTTTTAAGATCTTAAGTCTCCTTCCTTTGGAGCTCATGTCTGTTGTCTATTCTTTACCATGAAACAAATGTTTAGATTGAGGTTATATGAGGAGAGAAGAGTGGAAGACAGATTCTTTAAAAAGAAAGAAAACAACTCAGTTGTTGTCTCTGTCAGTCAGGCAGAGTGCTGCAGTAACCTTTATATCAAGATGGCGTGAGACATGTCCCAGAAACATGTCAGGCAGTGGATAATGGCTGAGACAGATGTGTCATGTCTGTGCACAGAGGGGGGGGGGATATGTTTTGGGTTTGGGATTAATTTGCCTTTAGGGACAGGTGCTGAGTTGAGCGGGTGCAGACACAATAAATCTAATGTTACATGCCCCTCCCCCATCCAACTTCACAGGACATTGGGAACATGTAACCGACTAATTCATATGGAAACTCTCTGTCAGCGATATGCTTTTACACCAGTGCTATTATTTCCTGCAATGCGATACCTCTTTTACTCTTGGTCTTCTTTGAGCAATATGGATTTTGGCTGGTTGCACTCATTTAGCCAGGTGGTGAGAACAAATGAGTCTGAGTCACCCTTGATTTAAACCAGACATTGCATCATATTTGAACTGAAAACGGAAAAAAAAACATTAAGAAAATTCATATCAAATCGCCCCTAATCCACCGAAGGAGTTGTGGTGCACAGATGAATTTAGACTGGTAACTAAAGATCACACCGGCCAAGACGCAAAATCATGTAAATATGTAAATATATTTATTAATTTTTTATGATTCAAGACTTTGTTCATCAATTCTGATATAAATTCTCTTCCCTCCATGAAACCCAGAAGAGACATATTCATAGCAAGACTACATGTCATAACAGGTTATTTGGATCTCTTAAACATCAGTGACAAAGTCAATACACTGATTTTAGACTTTCCTCCGAGATGCCCAGAACTCTAGAAATCAACACTGAGGTTAAACATTTGACCTTTCTAGCTTCTGCAACCGACGTTCTCTGTAACTCTGACCTCTTGAACCTGGCTGACCTTCCAGTGGACCCGTCGTTACAAGCTCACGCTGTGGAGCCAAACCTTGTTCACAACTCACAAAACTCTATTTTACATTCTAGTGCCCAAAGTTGATGCACAAGATATGTAGAATATTGACATTATATGCAAAAAAACACACACATTTGTGCGTAAACTGAAAAAAATAAGAAATATATACATATACAGTATATATATACACAGCATAAAATAACTCAGACATTTCATACATTTTTAAGTTACAGAAAAACTGCACACTTTCAGCAATTATGGAGCAACATAATTATAAATTTCCAATAGTGCAATAATCACTTTCTTCTAGCTGTGTTTTTGGTTTCTACCAACTCCTGAGGGAAATATCTGGCTCTTTAGCTGTTAAGTGGCTCCACTAAGTTTACCGGCTTGTCACTAACTGTCTGTCTGCTGTTTGGTGCTGACAGCAGTTACTGAACAGTTGGCCTTTAGTTTTCTGTGAGAGTGAGCCAAAACAGCAATGTAGTCCAACTATTCAGGTATAAAATGAACTCTTGCAAACTATTTAAACCCAAAACACTAATCTGTACCAGAGCTTGAAATGAACCTTTATGGCCCCACACTATTTTTCATGATGTCAGAAATACCCTTTAAATTTAAAGGTGAGGTTATTTGCGTCACGGTTATGCACTGCTGGTGCCACATCTCCACATACAGTAGCAACCATTAACAGTTGTGTTCACCTCACTGGAAACTCACACAGTCCATTCTCCCTCCGTGAACAGTTCATTTCCATTGTTGTGACCGATGTTTACATCCTGCTGGAAGCCACTGCCTTCTTTTGTGAGCTGGCTCAGCTCCTCTCCTCAATGGAAGGTTCCCACGCTAAGAGCTGTTATCACGTTTGGTAACATTAACCACACCAATCTGGCTTTTGAGCTGCCTAACGACAAGCAACAGAAGACATGCCCCCTGTGGACGAAACACAACGCTTGAGTTTCATGTCAAAGACTGATGCTTACCGTCTGGCCCGGCCGTCTGGCTGGGACTGTCTGACCACGTCATGCTGCTCCTCTCGGGGAGTGTTTCAAGTGTACAAACTGGGTTATGTTCCCTGCAGCTTGGGACACTTTTGATGAACTTGCTGACATGTGGACATCACACAGTGCATCGCTGTGGGTGAAGATCTGTGCACCCTTGTAACCGTTGACAGGGAACGGCTCTTTTTTGAGATCAAGGCCCAGAAGAAGCAACATGTCAGATAGACCTCTTAGAGGCTCGAAGAAAGCCAACACATCACTGGCTTCCCTTCATGCCACTATTTTATCCCTCCGATTCAGACTGCTTTTTGTGTTATTCATGCTCGTACATGGCAAAACACTTTGAGCTTTTAAAAGCTGAGGAAGCTCCGGCAATTTGGAAAGCAAAAAAAAAAGTATTCCTTCCTTTCCTTCCTTCCTTCCTCTCTCTCTCGCTCTTCTGTCTCACTCTTCGTTTCTCACTCTTAAATACATACAGTGTCCTTGAAACTAAATTAATTAAAAACTGAGCATATTAATTAACAACTGATGTAAGGACAAAAGAATCTTTCAAATGACTTGGCAGTTGATTTGAAAAAAAACTCCACTTTGTGTTTTTTGATTTTCAGAAAGAGTTTGATCTCCTGCATATCAAGTAAAAATGTTCCTTTTGAGTGACTTTTTATAAACATATATATATATATATATATGTTAGGCATATCCAACTCCAGCTACTTTTCCTCATAATTATGAGTTTTATATTCTATGGTTGTGATATGTTTTTGTTAATCAAGCACAATTGATAGCATATAACTGAGCCTTTGTTTTAAACTCTGATTTAGTTATTTTACATTAATTACAGGCTCTGGTGGTGTGCAGAGAGGGAAGTGCCAAATACAATTGTTATATTATTTTTACAGCAGCTGGCATTCAAATGAGTGAGCGACACAAAAAACAGCAAATGTGCATCCCAAATTAAATAATACAAAATAAATAATATATAAGTAATATTTTAATATTAATGTTACAGTCAGAACCCAAACCAGACAACGCTGCAGTATTGAAGATGTTTGCGTGTGCACAAACGTCTGTTTTAAGTCAGAATTAACTTGGACTATTAGAACCGTGAATGTCCCGTAACTGAACGTCACAGCTAATTCATTGGTTGATGCGATTTGCTTTTTGTTTTAACTGTTCTTGTTTATGTGAAATGTCTTATGTTGTTTTTAACTTTTTGTTTGTAATTTGTGCTTTTATGTGTGAAACCTTTATGCTGCCAGGACTCCCTCGGAAAAGACATTCAACATCTCAATGGGACTATCCTGGAAAAGTAACTGTTAAATAAATCAATCTAAAAAAAATAGAGACAATGGCGAAGAAAATGAAGTTGCTTGACTGTGATGTTTTGTTGGTGTTGAGCCGGGCTTAATGAGGTCTCTGAAACTATTTGGAGACACCAGATTTTTGAGCTTCAGCATCTATTGTAAATTATTCCATGTATGGAGCAGCATATCTGAATTTCCTCCAGTCACAGCATCACAATGACCAGAACTGATTAAAAATGTACTCACTTGAGCAAAAACAAAGAGCTTCTTCCCAATGTTTAATGGAAGTCATATAATTAATTGATATAAAACTTCCACACGTGAGAAAATGTCCAAATCCAAGGATAAGTCATTCGGTCTCATATTTTATTTAAGTGTAAGTGCATTTTATGTCTTGACTGTTACGTCAGAACATCATAAGCTATCATGCTTTATTTGATACGATGTGTTCTTGAATAAGATCTAGGGCTTTACATGTGCACACATTCACAGAGAGAGACAGGCAGACAGACAGAGAGAGAGAGAGAGAGAGAGAGAGAGAGAGAGAGAGAGAGAGAGAGAGAGAGAGAGAGAGAGAGAGAGACACACACACACACAAACAGACAGAGAGAGGGAAGAGGGACAAGAAATTCATTTGTCATGTGTCAACACTGGGAAATGAGTGCACATTTTATATTGTTCTGACAATTCATGACTTGGTTTTACAATTGCAAAAAGAAAACACAAATGAATATGCACAGCAGTGCCTTACAGTACAAATGGACACACACACAAACACACAAACAAACACAGACATACTGTACATACACACAAACACTCACCACAACAGGGCCACACGATTGCAACTAATGCATGATGCAATTCTTGCTTATGTGTCAGAAGCAAAATAAATATACAACCCTCTAAATTGATCTTCTTAAAAGCCTTGAACCGTACTCACTATAACAGCCTCATGCAACTTTATCATGTGATATAATTATGATTGAATTATGTTTTTAAGCTTTAGGATGCCTTTAAAGGTTCTCTATATGACATTCTGAACATTAGCAAACAACTATTTTCTTTGTAAAGACATAGTGGAGTAATGTCTACCCGAGTAGATAAAGAAGTTACTCTCCCACTGTGTGTGTTGTCATCAGAGATTTTTTGTTCTTTGTCGACATAGCCGGGCCTGCTGAGTGTGCTTTTAGTGCATGTGAGCGTGTTCTTAGTGCATGTTAGTGCATGTGAGCGTGCCCCATTGGCTAGCTAGTTAGGTGCAAGCCATCTGCTCAGCTGTCACCATGTTGAGAGCCATGTGGAGGCACTAGATATGCTGTGAATTTCATATTAAGCACCTTTAAGTGCGATATTGTGAATAATTGAGGCAGATATTTTCACTACTTTCTCTTATACCCAAAGAAAAGTAATATTCAGAAAGCCTCTGATGGCTTTCAGATGGCGTGTTTGGTCTGTTCATGACACAGTGATGCTGAATCTTTAGATAGCTGTCCAGGTGTCTGTGGTCAATTAATGTGACACCAGTATGAATGTCAAAAGGGAAAATTTAAGACCTAGTCTCCCATTTTTATTTCAGTCCTGTCTGCAGCCAAAGGTACTCTAAAGGACAACTCTTGAGTCAGCTTTTGATTAAATAGATCTATGGATCAATTTTTCATCCTCAAAACCCTTTTTTTAAAGACTCGAGGCAATTACTGCAGAGTTTGCAAAAGGTCTTCTCGGCCTTCTCTCCCACTGTTTCTCCCTCTTTTGCTCTTCCTTTGCTTGCATCAGTCACATCTGCCTTTGTGGAGTGAATTAGTAAAAGACTGCACTAATAAAAGATCAGCCAGCTGGAGCCGACTGATTGAATTAAAAAGCAACATAATCATAGCTGATCTGTAAAGTTATCTACAAGCCCAAGCATTAATAGCACTGGGTGTAACACACTGGAGAGCGCCTGGCTGCCTGTCACATCTCTGCATCTGATCCCTGCTGCCGTCAATCCCATCTTCACCTAATTGCTTGAGATGGAGGGTTGCAAATCGACTTAAAGAGCTCCCCCTCTATTCAATTTTGCTCAAATAAAACTTGGAGATGCTTGGTTTGTTCATGGCTGCCGCCTTCAAATGTTTACTGCAGTGGAATCTAAATAAACGGAGAGATTTAGAGTGTCTTGTACATCTTGCAATTGTAGTTTGAGAAGGATTTGATTTTGATACCATAAGCTGACAGACCTTATTTCACAACTGGCAAACGTCACTTAAACATCGTAGAAACACTTTCTGAGCCAACATAAGGATCAATTCGGGATTTACATGCCATGTGGCTGTTACATAGTTCTCAACTCTACACAAGATCACAACTTGTTCATGTGTTTGTTGTGTGGCATCTAAAGTATTCAAGCCAAAAGAATGGTATTTGATCAGTGATTTAAATTCAAATTCAGGGCTTTGGGTTGAATGTGTCTGAAAGAACTGAGCTGCTAGTCATTATAATGTTATCGAAATGCATCACACTAGATCGCTTTCATTGTGTATGAGCAAGGAATCTTGGGAGATTTGTCAGTGTCAAACAGTTGAAAGACTTCAAACTGAGCACTTTGTGAACACCTAAATACTGGGATTCAGAATGCATACTCGATGTTTTTGGCCATGCATGTATCTCAGCAACCAGTCGATGGTTTTCTGGACATTCCAGGCGGCCAGAAGAGAAATCCTACTGGCTTTGGGGATGAGATGGCAGTTGTGGTTTGAAGTCAAAGGTCTTGACAATTATTGAATGAATTGGCAAGGAAATTGCTACAGATACTTTGTCCAATACTTTGGTTTATGACCAAATACCTCACAAATGTATTACATTCCCATCAGCCTCAGCTTTACTTTATGTTTGGGGCTAATTAGAAATGGTTAGCATGCCAACATGCTAAACTAAGACGGCGAACATTACTTGCAAAACATCAGCATGTTAGTCTGCTGATGTTAGCGTTAAACTCAAAGCACTGATGGCCTAAGTACAGCCTAAGACTGTATATAAAGATAGTTATTTATTATCTACTTTATAGAATATATAGTACTTGGCAATTTTACATTGTCAAGGAAAACAAGTTAGTCACCATATTACCTGCTTCTTTTGACCTCTAATCTGTCAGACAGTTTCATTGCTTCCCTCTCCCACTACATGACACCCCGCTGATATTCATTTTTGAATAATCATTCCCTACATCATGCCCTGCTGCAACATCCTCTATCAAAATACAATAAATATAAATAAAGAGCTATTTTTTTAATTGCATGTGTCATACTGTGACTTTAAACAGATAATTATTGTCCAAATGAATTTCCTGTCCATAGAAAACAAAGGACCTCTGACAAAGAAACACCAAGATCCACAGCTGACACGTCTCTACCTTCGTCTTTCACCTACACAGAAATACCATTAAACACTGACACAGTCGTCAAGCCAGCAGCCACACAATCAACAACTCTACACACTCATTAAATACTCTCACTCTCGGCTGTACCTCAGGCTGTGGCCCTGTTATTAATTTCCATGTGGAGGTATCTCTGTGTATTTATCTAGAAAATTCCTGTAAATAATTGCTGTTTTTGGTGGACAGCAGCCGTGTGAAAGAGTCACTGATACCCAGTCTATTAACTTGTTGACACTTTGGGGTCGGCCTGACTCCGGGCTAATGTGGAGTGTGACCGAGCAGAACCATCTTCATTATTCGGGCGCAATGTTTCATCTCTTCAGGCTTGTGCACTGACGGCCACCCGCCCACTTCTCTGCTTCAACCTCTCTTCTTCTGTTGCTCCATGTCTCTATCTTCTGTGAATGAGAACGGCTGCTCGTCATCCAGCATTTTTTCCAAGGATTTCTAGTTTATTTCACCCTCCGTCCATCCGTATCCTTCTTCGGCTTCCATCTTTCTCTGTAGTGTCAGAGTGATATTGCATCATCTATTTTTGGTGTACTTGCACTCATATTTCCTCCTCTGATTTTGCTTTGCCCTGAGATGTTGCCAGCTGTCTGCACTTGCTGGCCTGACTGCTCTTGTATTATTTGTTCATCTTCTTTCACGTCTTCTTCCCATTTCGTTGGGCCAAATCACGGCCGCTCTTGGTAATTTTCTCTTTCCTCAGACGTATTTAGTCTCTGTAGGACATAGAGGTTCTTCAGCTGTTTTTAAAGGTAACAGACCCGCGGCAGCAGGGCGTCTCTTGATACCTGAAAGACGTTTTGATTGACTGCTGCTTGAAGATATTATATTTTTTCATGTCAAAGGAGACAGTTATGCATTACAGTTATGGGAGAAAAGCAGTGTTATAAAATTGAAAATTGCGTGCTAGGCTTTTAGTACTAATGAAATTTCCACGTTGTACTGTGACGGGGAGTCAGGGGAACACATTGGCAAACATGCCCCCATTTTACTTTATTTACATTCTTGATGCTTATTGTAAATCATTGCACATCTACATGAGCTGTGCCAATTAAACTTCAGGGAGTAAACAGCTTCAGAATAATTATGCATTAAAAAGAATAACAAGTAATACGAAGCTGTCCACAACAATCCCTCACTGCCTTTCCACTCCTTCCACACGCTGTCATTTTGTCACTGGCTCTGTCAGCAGCTTTTAAGCCACGCTAACATGGAAGCATGAGGGAATTTTTTTTTTTACTTTTCTTAAGTAAGATTAATTGACACATATGTGTGGAAGAAGAAGAAGAAGCAGCAGCAGAGGAAGAAGAAAACAACCAGGTGCAAACTATTGATTTAAATCCAAAACATGACCTTTGAAGCACATCCCACTCAATTGTCTCCCACCGTTCTTCACTCTTTCCTCCTACACACTCATAAGGCATAAAAGCTGCATCCTCACATTGGAGCTACATATTATTTTGCTGTAGGATGCAAAGTCATTGTGGGAGAAACACTGTTTGTAAAACGTCCTTGTAGACTTTTAGGAGGCTATATAAATATTAACATAACATTCTAAGAATTATAGCCATTCATTAATATATGTTTTTAGTGTCTGGAAATTCCAAATCCATAAAACAAGACGTGAAGTTCCTTTGGAACATTGGCATTGGGTTCTGCATTAGAAGCTGAATGTTATGACGTTGCAGGCAAATTGGGCAAGAGGTTAATACTTTAATATTTCTCCATGGAATAAATCAAACCATCAAACTTAAAGTTTGTAAAAGTCGGACTCCATCGCTCATAGTAAAAAGCTATTTGAAGAAAAAAGGCTTTTCAGGATCTTCAAAATCACTATGTCACTATAAAGTATGGTCTAAAAACAGCTGGAGTCGCTGTGTCATCACTTACCCCCCTTGGGCTGCACATTCCCGGAGCTCCCGGCCAGTGAGTGTGACCCGATGAAGACCATCCTCTGCTTCTCTGCTGTGATTGGAAGGCCAATCTCCCTTGAGATCAATCATGTCGACCCCGCTGAAGAAGAGGTTCAGCTGGATGTCAACGGAGGGTCATGGTGACCTCCGTCTGAGGTATAACCGTGTTTCTCTTACATTACAGACCCATTTATTTATACATTAAGTCATTGTTAGTGTAGGAATCTAATTTTCTAGAAAAGTATATGTATGAACTCACTTCAGACCCACTTTGATCATGTAAGTCAATCTCAAATGGAAAACAGCTTTTGCAACAAACAATGACAAAACTAGCCCCTGACTGATGCTAAACTATCCCTTATTATGTATATACTGTATATATGGGGAACTTACAATGATGACAAAAAGAAGGAAATTGAAGAAAAATGTAACAATTTAAATGAGACATGCTGAACATATTATGCTTAGGAAGACACAAATAAATAACTGAAACTTTGCAATGGTTTCTCCTGTGTGTTTATACCACTCTGAAATATGAGTGTTGTCATATTAGCATCAAATAGGTTAAAGAGTATTTGTACATAAATCTGTGACGATGACATCAACTGATCAATAATAAGCTAAGAGGTGACAAAGTGCGAACATAGTCATTTTCACGAGATGAATATTATTAATTTATCAATGTTCTGTCTCAAATGGATGGTGTGCAAGTCTGATGGTAGATGCTGTTATTGCTGCTGTTTTGACATTTTCTTTTTATTTCCCAAAGTGGTCACAGTATAATTTTTCATAAACCTCACTCAAAATGAATCTGAACCACTTAATGAGTCCCTCATAGTGCGAAATAGACTGAAAACAACATCCCTCCAACTAGACCAGGGCCCCTACGGAGACTCTTGATGTTTTCTAATCATTCTCTATCAGAATCCATGAAGTTAAGGTTGTTGTTTCACATGTTGTGATTGGCTGAAATGCCACAAAGGCCTAATGCATTGTTTGATATGATCGCACTGCTGATGCGTTCGCTAGCCATGCATGAGAAATGTCTGTATTATCTCACAATGATTGATGGTCAACCGAAACATTTCTGTTGTTATTGTCAAGACGTCTTTGACCTTGTTTGTTTGCCCATTTCATCTTTTAGTGCAACGCATCTTGTCAGAGAAGATGCTGCTTGTATGCTTTAATTTCCTTAAACCGTTGCAAACCTCTGCAGTATTTCAAAGTTTTTCGGTTGAAGTTTACAATTGGTCTCTGTGCCATGCTTCCCTTTGCACGTGCCCCGTAGCTAATCAAAGCCTCTTTTTACGCTTTGCTGTCATGCACACAAATTCCCAACAGCACATCCTTATTAGCCCCGAGTCTAAAGCGCACCAAAGTCAACTGACAGGCCCTCCAGACCCTGCGAGAGCAATTCTAAAGAAGAGTTTCATTCTGTCTGTCAGACACATGTGGATCTGAGCTGACTTTGCATTTCATGTCTGAGTCTTTCTCCTCCCACCTCGGCGCCTGCGTTCAGGGTGTGATGATTTCAGCGCAGGTGGGAGTCAGCTGCGTGTATAGCAGCAGCAGAAATTTGGACGCAAGCAAGGCCAAACCTAAGATCAAGCACAAATTGTCCCTTTGATAGCATTTCATCATCAGTATGTGTTCCCAGAAACTTCAACCAGATTTCAGTTTTTGGAGGAAAGCGATAAGCCACTAAAGAGCGTGGATTTTCTTTCATACCTCAGGGTGTAGTAAAATGAGATCGTTGTCAATGGATGAACTCGTAAAGAATTAAATAGCTCTTTTATAAACCCCCAAAAGTTGAAAACCCCAGCATGTCGTCGCCATCTCAGGCTGTGAGAGGTGACTGAAATTATGAACTACGGCAAGTATCTGCAGAGATGTTGTGGGAGATTTTGTAGAAGCTTATTGCGTATTGTATACATTTTAAATTTGAGGATAAACCCCATAAGATGCACAATCTTGTTTTCAAGGGGGTCCTCATTAGAATCTACTGATATATATATAAACACACACACACACACACACACACACACACACACACACACACACACACGCACACACACACACACTTACATTCTAGTATTCTAGACATGTTTTGTCATTTGTTTGTATTATTGTTTGGTATTAGTAAAATCCCGAACAATATAAAATACAATACAGTAATCTGTCTCAATTATGTATACAAACATTAACTGCTGTGGAAGGTCAATTAACGTTAGCTGAGCAATGCAACGTGAGAAACAGTTTAGACTTGTGACTACTAGACTTTGCTCTGACAGTCTTGAGACTTGACGTGACTCCTGTGGATATATTAATATGTTCTTAAACTCATGTGAATCTTCTGTGCAATCAAAGGAGAATATGAAGCTGGCCAGGTCTTCCTCCCGCTGCGAGCGCCAGAAGATGAGCTCGCACTGGAGCTTATTCTGTTCTTCGGAGGCTATGACAGAGCCGATGGATTATTCAATAGTGTAATGAATGAGGCGTCAGAAACATTCAGCTCCGCTGTTGGGCAGAATTATTTCTCTCCGTCTTACCCCTGCCTAGCTATACGTTGCCCTTATTGATTATGATGAGGCTTTCTCCTCTCCAGTTATTACAATATTGATCTCAGACAGACGCAGAAGAACAGAGCGAATAGAGGAGTGAAGTTTCCCTGGCTGAGAAACTAAGAGCAGAGGAAGTGAGGAGACTCGATGGATTGGGACCCCGTATGAACCCGCTAAGCTGAGTTTGGTATTGCTGTAAGAGAGGTAGACAGTTTAAGTATCCTGAGATGAGATGGGTGGGGGGGCTGAAGTCTTTATTATGGGAGGTGAAACGCAAGGAGGAGCTACTGCAAAGTCTCAAGAGAAGTGTGTTTTTTAAGTTTGCAGCCTCTGGATCTCAGAGACAAGCAAGATTTGAAGTCCAGGACTGAAATGTTTTTGGTACCGTCTTAGATTTTTACTTTTATGTTTATAAGTTTTGGTCTATGACAAAGTCAAACTGAAATTTTGATTATACTCAATTTTTGTCTAAGGACCTTTTTTCCCGACATATTTGAGGAAACATCAAAGCATCCGAGTTTCAGCCCTCTGGGTTGACGTTTTTCATGGAAGCGGTTGACTGACATCTGAGCCATCAACTTCTGTGGAGCACTACAAGCATGTCACTGACCCGAAGAGTCTACAAACTTTCAATAAGCACACATAGCATTGGTTATGAAGCATACGACATCAGTTACAACATTTGATGCTATTAAGTTTGTCCTCCACTCAGAAAGTAAGTGGAAGCCAGTCAAGTTCGTTAGCTAATGTTAGCACTGATTCCCACTAGACGTAGCCTACTTTTAATTCATTAATATTGAAACCTGTTGAGTCACTGGCAGCTCGCACACGGTGTTGCTTCATCTCACTTTACACAAAAGTGCACTTTTTCTATTGATCTTTCTGTACTATATTTCAAAAAAAATGTTCATGACCATCACATTTTCATAATAGTTGGTGTCAAGTAAGACTTCACTCTGACCAAACCTCCCTTTAGTCTTGTGTTTAACTTAACTAGACATTATGTCTGTAGAACTTTACTGAGGTCGTCCTCTGTGCGTCCCCGTCTGTCTCCCTGTACTTTGTCTCTAAACACAAACTCTACCGCCAGAAGGTCCGGGGAGGATTGCATCCCCTCAGTTCATTTCTGTGTCTGTTTGCGTGCTCCTTAAAGCTTAAAGAGCAGAAAGCCAGTCTCTCTCCAAACTCAGCCTCCCCCGGCGTGCGACCTCAATTACAGAGGCAGAGAGATTACGGGTCAGAATTAACACCACTCTTAAGCCTCCGTTATACTTTCTGCAAGGACGGTCGCCTTCGCGACCACGTAGTTAGAAAATGTTGAATGTGCATGCACAGGTGAAAACCTGCCACGCGGAAACCTTGCGAAAGGTCGCGTCCGACGGTGTGATGCCACTGTAGCCGCGTGGACACTCACGACCCTCGCGTATGCGTCAAGTATAAATCAAACTTCACTCAGTCTCACTTTTGCTGTGACTTTCTGGCCATTTTTACCTTAAAAGGTTTACCTGTGCTACAACTCTAGTAAATATCTTATCCCCCACACACTGCCACCAACATATTTTTTATAAATTAGAAATGCTCATAGTAAATTTGATAGTACAGATACATAAACCAAACTGCACAGTCACTATGTCCCTTTATTTACGTGCACATCTCGACTGCTGCCATTAAATGTGATTCCCTGTCTCGTCTTAATGAACAATTTTATTACTATAAAAGTTATCACCTCTGCTAAAATTTTTATGTTCATCTCGACTGTCGAGACGACTATTAGTCACAGAGTTGTCAGCTGTCATCATCAATAAGCTATTGGCTGCCAGCCGCACATTATCACATTTAAGTACATACAAAGTAAGAGAGAGGAAATCACTGAACTTTACGTGAAGTACAGGAAAGAATGTTTGAAAAGAATGAAGCGGAAACGCATCAATGCACAGGTAATTCAAATGATAATGTCCGGGGTATAAAAGCTGAGTTCCCTGTACACCGGTCCCTTGCCAGCATGGAAGCATATTTACTTATCTTCTTATACTTCAGGCTATTCCTCATAGATGGCTGGACGTTATGGATAGTGCAGCAGAACGTCTTTTAGAGTGTGTTTGTGCATTTTTGTTAGACTGTAATCGAGAGGGGAGAGGGAGGAGACCAAGACGGGGGAAGAAAAAAAAACCCTTCTCTTCAAGAAAGGAGGATTTACAGCTTTAAAGCCCTTGGCGGTATCTTTACCTCTGAGGTATCTCATCTCCCCTTCTCCTTCACTCCCATTCTTATATCCCTTCATCCTCCGTAATTCTCCACATTCCCAGACATTTCGCTGTGTTCTCTCCAGCCTATCTATCTGAGCAGAGAGGACCAGAGATGAATCCATTAAGTTGCATAATTTACCCGCAAAGCAAAAGCCTCGTCCATTGTGCGTGTTTCAATGGAGAGGAAGAGCTTTTATGTAAACCTCACCCTACCAGACTGTAGGCTTTTTAGGTCTGACCACTGGTCCTGGTGTACTCAAAAGGGCTCAAATATGACTTTTACAACCAACACACATGAAAATGCCTTCACGCTTTAAACCCGTATCTTCCTGGTAAGATTTTCTTTTGGGTGTGTTGGTAAGTGTCTTTGTTATGGTTATTTATGGTATAATATTGTGAATCTTTCGGTGTGTGTGTGTCAATATGTTTGTGGGAACAAAGGGCCGTTATGTCAGTCTAAAAATAAGTAAGTGCAGTGACATCATCAGAGACGCACTCTGGCTGGTATTTACAACGTCATAACAGTCTTAACTTGTGTGTATGCGATGGGTAACTTTAGCAGTGTGTCCGTTTGTATGTCCATTAATACATACATCCATACATTTTCACCTTTATTTGACAGAGGACAGTGTATACAGGGGAATCTCTGGAAGAGATATTTCTTATGGGGTTTATCAATAGTGTGAGACATGTGATTAACAGGGCGACACATATGAGACATGACAAGGCAAGAGAGACAATCAAAAACAACGACAATAACAAAGACATATAAACACTATGTCAGATGTGTACATGTACAGATAAGCTCAAGTTATTAACAGGAAGGTACCTGGCTAAAATTTTATAGATACATTTAGACTTTCTTATTGTACTACACACATGAGTATGTGTGTCTATGGGCTTTGTGTGTGTAAGGATAGACAGCAAGAGAGAGAGAGAGAGAGAGAGAGAGAGAGAGAGAGAGAGAGAGAGAGAGAAAGGGTCCTTTCTGTATGGGCCCTGAGGAAGAGGACGAGTAGGGATGGGACCTGGATGGGTCAGTATAGTATATCGATTTGTTTTCCCATTTTCAATCGGCCTTCAAACAAATGTATTTTCTCGCCAAAAACGAAATTTTACAAAATTGCATTTGAACACATCATGATGAAGTGGATATTTACCTTCGCTGAATAGTCTTTTTACTTTTCAGGGATCGGTGACTAAAAGACATTAATACCGGTCTCCCAATCGCATATTTTTAATGAATATCGGCCCCTAAAAAAGATGACATTTATTTTCCATTTGACCGATCGGACAATCGTTAATGTCGAGCCCTGTCCATTCCAGTTTATTTCCCCCACTCTACCCTCTACTGCCAGCTCCTGGTCAGAGATTACCAAAGTGATTTCAATTAATCCCGGCAGGGCATGAATGTGACACAGTTATGGCAATCCAGCCAATTGTTGTCATTTCACTCAAAACCACAAATGTAAACCTCAAAGTGTTGCAAGAGGAAAAGTCAGGGGATCACTAAAATCAGCAGTGTTCAACGTCGAGGAAGCATACGTATATTGTACCATATGCTTCCAGTACCAACCGACCAACATACAGTATTTACATGAACACATGCCCAGAGCCACTTTTGAAGTTTCTCAGCCAACAGGTGTTTAAAAGGCAGTGAAAATGAATTCAAGACTAAAGGCAAAACAAGAATTTTAAACAACTATTTCATCTTGCATGGTTGTCTATTCAGAGCAGGTTTTCTAGTATCTGATAAGTAGCTGTTGGCTAAAGGGACGACTTGTTTTTATAACTTGCAAATATGGCAACAGTGATGCAGCATAAAAATCATTCGAGGGTGAAATTCTGTTAGCCAAGAAATGTTCTGGATAGAGCTTCTTATTCAATGTTAGTGGTTCAGCTTCTGATCGTAAGAGTTTATGCCATTGTGGCTTGAAGCATTATTCAGGGTGGCTGTTGATTGGACTGTGGTAGTGAAAATGAATCGGAAAACTGGAGTATGTCAATGACAGTGTAAATTGTCATTGATATAACCTTTCATTCATTCCCTGAAGGCTAACCTAACCTGAACTGTAATTCCTACCGGACAAGGATTTGATTACATTATAACATTGTCCGACTCATGATGGACAATTTTTAAAAAGGATCAAAAATAGATCCAGCAAAACCTCGTCTTATCTATACCATCTATACCATTTTCTTCCTTGTCAAAGCCTCATGCCCACATTACCCACAATGCAACTCGACTAATGCCAGTTCTGTCAGAGATTATGGTGTTATGCTAGCAACGGTTAATGTAGCCTCGGACTGCTAGCCTCAAGCTAGCAGGGAAATTCACTTGAGGCAATTGATCAGACTCCACACAGCTCCCTCTGGAGCAATAAAAGGCTTTATACAACTGTTTACGTATGAGCTAGTACTCTCCAAGACCTGTAAACAGGTGTATAAAATCGGGCCGGTTTCTTTTCAAACGTTACGTCCTCAGCTGGGAGTCTAGTCCTCACAATGTGACAGTGTGAAGAGGCTTTTGTCCCCATAATGTAAGTAATGCATAAAACACACACACACCACTTCAAATCAGCCGCCTCTGCTTTTGATTTATATATACAGTATGTCATATAATGTTGAAGACCCGACATGTACGCTGTATAAACCAGCAGTTTTCCCCGTCTACCTTCATTCAGCTAAGTGGCTCAGTTACAACTAAGTTATATCTGTTGCACTTGAGGCTGTTTTCCTGACAAAGTAATTGTTATTTCATACATTTGGTGAAATATGTATTCATATATTATGAAATAAGGAACAGGAGATAAAATACGCTTTAAACCCGAGAGTCATTGGATGAAATTGTAAACAAAGCCTTAATTCTGCTCAAATTCTGCCTGCTGCAAATTAATTACTGAAATTTAGTTTTCTGATTCTGGAACAATTCATGTTTTTATTTGTTTTTATTTTATTTGTTGCTAAACAGAGCGGGTGCTGCCACTTTTATGCTAGCACTCAATTATGGCTATGTGTTATATTCCCGTGCCTCCTCTGTGGCTTCAACACTGTGCATCTTGGAGCATGAAAGTTTAACAGTGCAACGCTCTCACTCATCACCTTTTATGCTTACGCTGACAGGCCTGCCCTGTCCACTGGCAGACTTATTCATTGGCAGTGTTTTATCATTAAGGCCATTCTTGTTCTCAAGACATACATCAAACACTCCATCTTCATTTTCCTCCTCCCCCTCCCTCCCTCCCCCTTTCCATTCCCCCTCTTTTCAAGTGGACACATTATGGCTGTACATTCTTGTGGAGTGTGCAATTTGGCACACATTATGAGGCATAATGACATGCAGTCACTCAGCACTACAAGCAAATGCAATCACAGGTAAAGAATAACCATTACTGTTTCAATATTGGAATTATTTTTTATTAGCACACATGCACAATCCCCACCTCAAGCTTAATAGACTCATATATGTCAATATATTGTGTAAGGACAAACTTTGAAGCCCATTATTGCTTCTCAATAAGGTTCTGATAGTTATTCAGTGGACGCAGGGCTTCACCCCCCTCCGCCTTCTCTCTCTGGGCCTCTTCTCTCTGTTGCCTCGTGTCTCTCACTCTGTACTCTCTCACAACAATATTTCCTCCACCACCCCCTCCAAAATTCCTCTCCATACTGCTTTTTGCCAAGCACAAGATCCGCAAAATTGCTGACCTGCATTTGTCGAAAGTAAACAAAGGCATTAGTCCTTTTTTACTCCCACCGTACACACAGTTCCTTAAAGGTTTGTGTGCATGCAATTGCTTCTCACTTGTGCAAAAAAAGCATATGCGGCTTTCACACGTCCTCCCATGCTCCTGTTTTGATAGCGTCTCTGGGAATTGCTTCCTCTCATGATTGTGTTCTTCCTCAGGTGGCTTTACTTATTCAGCTAGCAGCTGTGTTTTGGCTGAAGCTCATCTCCCCCTTGCTGCCTCTCACTCTCTGACTCTGTGCTTTATATTCCCTATCTGTTATATCTGCATCCAAACATTTGTTGTGGTCAATGCAGCTGGTCAATACTTAGCTTCGTTTACTTTCAGTCTTCGTCAAGTTTTGTAATGAGCCAAACATAACAGAGCGATATTATGTGCTTCACAAGCCTTTTCTTACAACATTTTGTGATTCCCTAAAAGAGTGATACAATGAGAATATATCCCAGAATAAGGTTACAAGGTGGAGTTGTTTCAACTGTATAATGCAATGATAAACAACCTGAAACGTCTCTTTCTGTGTCAATGTTGCAATATGAAAATAGTGCAACAAAGAAAACAAATAACTATTTTGTTTTTCCATTAAGTTATTCTTAAACGTGTTTAAAACTTTTTCAGTCCATTAACAACAATTCAAACATGCATACTTCTCTCAAACCATGCAGACCTATCATTTTTTTTAACGTCTTTTTGATACTTTCAGGTGGTATTTTTAGTATATTTCAGGTTGCAAATTGTTTTTTCACCTTAAACATGATTTGTGCGGTTTTAATATCTATCCAGTATCAGAATTTTAGAGCCTTTAATTTAATTATTAGCAGGTGCGTTGTGTGGAAATATCCAAAGAAAATACATCATCATTCTTCTTAATACTGTTGTTCTTTTGTTTTGCTCTCATAGCTCTCTTTACAAGTATAAAAATTGGATTTCTTTCAACCCATACTTCCACACAGTATGTAAAGTATGAAAGTATATAATGAATATTGATTTTTGAAATCCTCAATTGTATAATCAGTATTACAATAGATTTTAACATTTTTGCTTTGAAGATAATTTCAATGGTTTCCAACATAACTCATTATTACATATAATAACGCTCCAAACACTCTTTCATCACTTAGTTTTTTATAGATCGTTTCAGACCAAAAAAAATTAAAAAAATCTGACCAATCTTCAGATTTTTATTATTTTTTTGTCCTTTGTATTGTTAGATAAAGATATGTTCTTCAACATGAAACTGTATTCATTCAAAACAGTTTATGCCACTTTTGTAGGAGCAGGAGCTCATTTTCATAGAAAATTTGATAATAATGTAGTTTTTTGTTGTAAAGCATTTGTGTTCATTATTGCAGCATAATTGTTGATGGAGTGAAAAGCTTTACACACAAAATAAACAACAAAGGAGAATAAGGGGCGCTATCGTAACAAAATGGTTATTCAGGGTTGAGTGTGTGTGTGTGTGTGTGTGTGTGTGTGTGTGTGTGTGTGTGTGTCATAGGGTTGGAGGCCGGTTCCCTTAATTATAGTGGCCTGACGAGGACACAACAGAATATAATGACGCGTCATCCCTCATCAAAATCAAAGCAGTGGTGTCTGAAACGTCACCTGGGATATCAGGTTTGATAGATGTGTTGTGGACAGATTCGGTCCTCATATGGTCAGATTCTCATTAAAGGAATGCTCCACTGTTTTTCACCCGTATCTCTGTGTTTGAGAAAGTACAGGTGATGGTGTAAAGTCTGACAAATGTACCTGTGCTGCTGAGGTGACCGATCCATACCTTGGTCTAGTTCATACAAATATACCTGCATAAGCTAGAGAAGGGGGTGTACATTTCTAAAAAGGACCTGTCGTATTATCTACACTATTTATATGAACCTGTGCATCTTCCACTCAGCTTAAATATGGATGGAAAAGGCTTTAAAGAGGACATGAAGCATGCACGTTTTGGCATAGTGTCTAAATACATTTTTTTTTTTAAACTTGCCAAAACTATGATTTTAAAACGTTGTTAAAACCACAGATATGACTAATTTATTTTTGTAATTTCTACTTAGCTAGCCAGCCAGTGACGTTATTGCATCGCCTCCAGCGGTGGGCGGTTGGACAGAGATATAGGGGAAACACCGGCCATACCTTTGATCGTATGTTCAAAATATTCTGATTGCCTGCAGGTGAAGGAAGGTCTTGTTTTCTCTGCTTCTAAGGCAAGAGCAAAATTACCGTATAGCTACGAAATTACCCGTTTTCCTCAAAGATTTTCGATACCGGGTATGACCATCATAGTCCGGTTTTCTGATCGCCAGTCCTACTCAGCACAGAGGGTACCAATTGTAAATTGAAAATCAATAATACAATCAAATGGGAGTTTTACTGCATGCTCATGAAGGGTCTACCCTAGGAGGCTTAAATAGATTTAGATTGCCACTATCTGGATGTACTTCTCTGCGGAAAGCCAACAAGAGTTTATGCCAAACAGCAGATTCAGAAGTTAAAGCCTCACTAGTGTGGCTTTGTAACGGCAGAGGAGATAAACCAATCCAAACTCATTGAAAAGTTTAAGTGTACGAAGGAAAAATGTAAGATTTGTGAGTCTTAAGATTTAATAGCTAGAGCTGCAGGACTGTTTCAGCAGGATGCATATATGAAACAGAAGAGACACATCCAACGGCCAGTCAAGAGCTCAGACATGATGGGATATTGTAGGGCAGGTGCAACATGGGCCACAGGGCCACCGGGGGAAAAAGAAATGGTTACGGAACAAATACAGGAGGCGGCAGCAAGGCTTGTCAAGGGAAACTCTTAAGCAAAGCAGGGTCAGAGGCTGAACTGTGAGGACACGAAGAAACTCAGCTGGATGGGGCTGCAGAGAACGATGCATCTGGATGAAACTAAACCTCTTCTCAGGTCAGTCTTTTTAGAATTGCTGCAACATCTTCCTGAAAGCCCTTAATTCAACACAGGTGTTCATGATCAGCTCTTTAAATATGCTCTTAAGACCTAATAGTCACCCTGTTATTTCCCATTAAGAGAGATATCAAAACATCCTGGATCCTTTGCCAAAGCCTTCCACACACAGCAGCCAATTTCATGCTGACATCACTGAAAACTATCCGGTACAGCACAGATTCAATGACCCGTGTCATTGCAGCGATAGCCTACATGGTTAATAAAATGAGATTGGTCCTCAGCTTATGAACGTACTATTATCACAAGTCAGATTTATGACATCGTCACATAATCCTTCCATGGCAGATGAGCACAATGCTCACATAAATTTGTGTGCACAAAACAAGATCTTGCATTTCAGAGTTCTCAGGAAAACTCATTTCACAAAATGTGTTGAGTTTAGTGGCAGTGTTGCTCAGCCTGGCAGGCCTCGAGTTGCAGAATTGTTATTCTGGATATGTAGCACTGTAGGGCAGTGTTTATGTGCACAGCCACCACAGTGAGGGCTACAATTGTCCATATGGAAGAAATTGTGCAAATTTCTTTTTCAAACGTTTTGGCAATCAGCAGTCTGAGGTGCATTCAATGAGGCATTGCGATTGTGAGCATTCGCATATGTTTGTGTTTGCAGAGAGGTCTGTTCGTGTTTGCAAACAGTGGCAATTGGAGAGGTTGTTTGTCAAATAAATATCAGTGCAGAGTTGAAGAGTCTCAGGCACGAATAACAGCTAGAGTCAACACTTGCAGCTAGGACGCTGATTTAGCTTTTATATAAAATGAACTGTGGACTGCAAAGACACACATTGATGAAATGTTTTCCCAAAACAGTCACGCACATACAGTAAATCCTCAACTTGTTGTTTTTACATTTCATTTCCTGTACTGGCTAAATTTAAGCTTTAAGCTTATTTTTGTAAAAGACTCTATCTACACAAAAAGGTTAGCGAGTGAATAGTGAAAGAGTGACTGTTGGAAGCTTATTAAGAAGTCCAAAGATGTCCATCCAGGAAGTAATGAATAAAGCCACAATATCAAGAAAAGAGAGAATAGAAAAACATCATCAACCTGTCTGATTTTGGAAATTAAATAGTAAAACCTAAAAACAATTAAAAGTTTTGATAATACTATTCATCCATCTAATTAAAATAGACGGAGTCTCTGTCTGTCTGTCATTCGATTTAGTCGACAACCGTTCATCCGGTCGACTTCACGCGTGGCGGCTGTATTGCTGAGAACCCAATGAAGTGCAGTGTCGGGTATAACTCTTGAGATCTACGGGACATATTCATTAGAAGTGCGTTATGTACACACTGTGTTGTGTACTGAGAGGGAAACTCTATTAAGGGCATGCTGGGTAAAGCTCGCTCTCCATCCTCTCGTTTGCTCGAGCTTTGCTCGGGGATGCGACTGTGTCGTGGCAGGTGTAATGCTCAGCACCCGGGGGTGCACAGTGTCAAGCGTAAAGTTATGAGTATGAGCATTTCTCAAGGAAAGCTCGAAGCAGCAACACCACAGGCCAGGCATTGGACCAGTTCTGAACAGACACGTTTTGAACACACAGGTGGAATACAAGGTCTGACCTCTGAAAACACACAGATGTTGAGATTCTATTGACTTGTATTCAATCTTGCGATGTTTACCATTTACCCAAAATCCTCATCATTTCATCCCTGACCCCAACTCTTTAAACCTTCACCATATCATCATTGTAACCGAAAACCAAGTCTGAGGCCTGAAACAATGGTTTGAATGTGGGAAGTTTCCGCTGGAAAAGCACTTGTGCACAATTCGAAGAGGAAACCGTGACACTGGAAGACTTTTGTTCCTTCGGTAGCACCAGACTTTATCATATCGAGACACTCTAAGAATGAAGGAGTGAAGTGTCAATGCCAAACAACAAACAACATTTGATTGAGCTCATTAGCCTAAAATCATCACACAACACAAGCCTTAGATTAATGATTTGAACATTACATGGCTGCCATAACGGCCCTGCAGGCCCTGCAGCTTCATTCACTGGTTAAATAAGATCAAATGCTCCGTAAAAATTCAGTTAGAGAGACTTGGTAGACGCCTGGATAATGAAAAGAAAAGGATGTTAACCACATTTTGTTGACAGAGATGAGGATGACCAAATAGAAAATACGGACTGTGTGCAGCTGAAACATAATGTTGGTAGAACAATAGCTATTTTCTAGTTGTTACATCTAATGCAAAAGTGGATCTGGACCTGCAGTAAGAAGCAAATTAACCCCTTTTCAAAACACACATTTGTAACAATGCAAAGTTGTTTTGCTTTGTTTCCTCTACATAATTGTTTTTCATTTTACTGCAGTTTTTAAAATGCTTTATTGAATAATGTCTATTCTAGACAATAGGCCAACAGAACAATGGCAGTAAAATCCACGGCATGTCTGAAGAGAAGCGTACAAAAGAAACAAAAGTTGCAGATAATTAAAATGAGTCTCTTGTTTAAGATCTTTTTAAGATATGTTTTACAGTAGGCAGTAAAGGACAGTAAAACGATGTTGTTGATGAAGGGGAGGTTCATATTCCCCATCAATTTGACTTACAATAAATACTTAAAATGACTTTGAAAGTATAATTTATTTACTCACTACACTTCCATGCATACATACCATTTACCAAGATCCGGGAGTTTATAGTTTGTGTGGTACTTTTTTGTTTGCTTCATTTAGATTTTATGATGTCTTATCAATTATGTTTAACTCTGACAGAATATAATACACTAAAATAAGGAATATCTCACCATTTGAACCACACACACAAGCGCACGCTTTTCCACCTTTTCTGGTGACGTGAAAGTTTAAATAACTGTAATTAAACTGAAACATTATGTTCTTATTATGCAAGACTGTGCAGTCTGTTTTTTAAGTGATAGACTACAGAGAATCAAACAATATAGTATTTAAAACTCAAAGCATTTAAATAATTGCAGTGAGCAGGCACCTGCAGATTCTTCACACTTATATTGATTAGTGATGCTTATTTCTCACCTCACAGTGTTAGATCACATCTAGCTACAGATTTTCATCAGGAGAACCTCTTTCTCACATGCAATCACCGTAAAGTGTTAGTAAGCCTACTTCCTCTGAACAATGTCAGAGCACATCAAGGTCTCCCACACATGAATGAAAATAATTGCGCTCCGTCCTTCTTTATTTGTCTGACAGAAATCTGCTTCACAGGTATTGTATGAAGCCTACAGATGTGGCGACTGTTGTTATTTCTGCAGAAAGTTTTGAGGCCAAAATGTCATTGCTCTCTTTTTCTCTGGGTTTTGTAATTTTTTCTAAGTGAGGATTGAGTATTTGATAATACAATCGTGAATAATTAGCCAAATCCATCATCATAATGTAGGCTAATCCTAGTGATGTTAAAAAGTGTTGTCCCCACATATTTAATTTTTCCTGAATCACCAAAGTTGAATTCGATTATGAACTTGTGGAAGGTGAGACTTTCCAGTAATGATGGGCAAACAAAAAACCTGCAGGTATGTCTGATCTCACTGTTCAATTTCACTCTTAACAATGCTAATTAAATACCCACAAGACAATTTTACAATCTAAAAAATAAGATAAGAGAGAGAAAAGAAATCAACAATATGAAGTTTGATTTGATGGGATCATATCTACAAATATCTTGTTTTACTCAGCCGAGCAAATCATTCCCAAATGCAGCAGAGAAGCAAACAGTTAGTTTAAGAGTCTTGTCGTCAACCAGCAGACTCAAGTCTTTGTGCTAAGCTAAGCTAACCAGCAGCTGGCAGTTGCTTCATATTCATATCATATCAATTTAAATTGCCTTAGGAGGCACTTTCAAAAAGGAAATGAAAAACAAAACAAAATTCAGTTGTTGCCCTCAGACCACCATCACGACATGCACCTCAATGTAAAAGCAATGCAATGCCCCTGTGGAAAACAAACTCCTTTTGCAGCACATCATCGTAACAGAAAATGTCCATCATGCATCATATCACAGCTAAAAAATACCCTACAATATGATTGCAACAAAAACTCAGCTGAGATGAGTTTTTTAACATCAAATTCATTGCTACACATTTCGATGATTAGTTTACCCTTTCTGGTTCGAGGTGTACTAATCAGTGAAATCATCTTCTGTTGTGTTTTATGATGATGAAAGCCAGTAGACGACCAGCACAGGGCACATTGGTGTCAATCCTGCTTTATCTATGCATAATTAATTTTTATTTTATATTAAAGACCATGTTTGAAATCTGTCCAGTTAGTTAAGAAAGATTTCTTATTCCAATTGATGAATAAAAATGGTACTTTCAGGTCAGTCTCTATTTTGGTGAATAGGAAAAACTCTCTCATTAGTCTCTGCTGTCTAATAATGAATACATGTATTGCTACCAGGAAACAGACCAACACACAACAGTGGTGACATGGAGTTTGCTTCAAGAAACAAACTTTCGAGCTTCAATGATACCCAAGAAACAAGATGAAGGTTGGCGCCTCTTCTTAGTTATCTAGTCCAAACAACACAAGGCCCGTCTCCAGCCTGCATCAAGAAACTGAGACACAACGTCTTACAACCTTTCTTATCAGACAGTTAACAGACATCTTAACTTGAGGGAAAGGACACGGTCAGTTCACGACAACACTGCAGAAACACATGCATTTCATATTTTATACCTAAAAAGTTGTTTTTTCACCACAACAGTGATCTCTCTCTCTCTAAAATGGATTTTGTTTTCTCTTCATTTTTGCCAGTGCTATTTGAAAATGCTAAAATAAACTTGTTCTATTTTTGCTTGGAAACCAGCATTAACTCTGGTTACCACACAGTTGTTGGTAATCCTGTACAAGTACAAGAGCGATGGACTGGATTGTAGCTCAGATTAATTGGAGCCATTACTGTAATGTCAATAGAGCAGTAAGATGGCAATTGCTTGCTCTGTTTCTTCTAAATTTCCATCCAAAACCAATGAACCATGTTATGTTGTCGTTTAAGCTCTCACAGGACTCGGCTTAGGTTAGGGAAAGATCATGGTCTGGTTTAATGCAGAAAAGGTCCACAGTGATTTGAGGCACAGTGTGTTTAATGCCATTGAACCAAAACCACAATCTTTCCCAACCTGACACTCCAGATGGTTTGTTACACAGAAGCCAGCTTTTAAAACTCATAAGAAACAAGGCAATGTTCAAATAATACTAGGTGATTGGGTGAATAAAACTCTTACCAAAGTCAGAAGGGAGGAGAACGAAAACATCTTGGAGAAAAACCTTCAGTGTCGTTTTTTGCTCTTCTTTCCATGAAGAAATACTCTCCAGTTCAGAGTAAACTGATGCTATTGCAGCACCTATGTTAACCTCTTCAGGGGCCGCCATTGTTGCTAATTTCCGTTTAGAACCTGTGACGTCTCGAACACACCTAAGCCACACCCATAGCTGCCAGTAGCTAATCCCTGGACGCTGACTGGTCCGTGCACTGGTTCAACGGCGCATATATCGTGTATGTGATCCCGCCTTGATTATCGCGTAATCTCGCAACAATCTAGCTGCAGTGAAATACTTCCTTACCTTAACCAAAATGCATTTGATGCCTGAAGGTCTGGTTATGCTTGATCAGAACTAGTTCTAACCTTTTTTAGTGCCAGATTGCAGTAAAAAATTACAAATGGAATTAGAGCGGGACTAGATGATCAGTTGGTATGTATATTACACAAAGAAAAAAATACTGTTAAAAAAATCAAGCATTTGATTACGTTAGAAAACTGTAAGACATGTAAAGCATTCTGCAGATGTGCTTAGTTAATCGTCCACAAGACTATTCTATGTGGGGGATTTCAAATACTCACTTCAGCATTGAAAACATTTTCCGCTACAAGAGATTTCCAATGGCCGTGTGATTGCCGTCCGTAATGCGAGTCTGCCAAACAGCTACCTACTGTATATTCCTCTCTGTTTTACCGCTGAGCTCCATATTGTACTGTATGTAACAATACAACAAAAAAACAGGACACAGATCACAACATTGGTCATTGCATACAGTATATTCATAGTTAGCACTAATCTTCCCAAAATTACAGACAATTTAAAATGCTCAGAATTTAGACCACCCTGCTACAGGACAGACGTGTCCCTTTTAGAGTTGTTCACAGCACTGTCCCAAAGACAAAAAAAAAACTAAAAAGAATCCTAACATGCCTAAAGGACATCATAACAGCTTCACACTGTTACCATCTGGGAAGTTGAGTCTTTAGATTGAACTGTAGGAGGCTGGAATTAGTTTCCTCCCCAAAACGTCTCCAGCTGTCTCTTAAGCTGCCTGCATGATGTTTCTTCTCACAGGCAGATTTGTACCTCAGTGTGAACTCTATCACTCTCTATTTTACCTAAATCCCTCTTTTTTTACCGTATGCCGGACGTCCCCAATAGATGCTTTGAGATAATTATCATCATTATCATCTGCAATTCACTGTTGAGCTGTTTGTGTGTCTTCCATTTCTCACAGCATCATTTTAGCAAGCAGGTTAAAATGATTGGCTCTAGTTCCACCAAAAGATGTCTTCAAGATTTATGCTTTTGTTTTTTTGTTTTTGTAAATCTGGTTTGTTTATTCAGCGACACACACACACACACACACGCCTGCATATTTGTGTGGAGACAAATTCTTGGGAAAACACAAAAAAAACAGCACACATTAGAAACTGGAGAGAAACTAAGGAGGATGATCTGAAAAGACTGTGGAGTTTATAGCTGCATAAATTATCATATTAATAAGAAAACCTAATTTACCTCAGTGCTTAAGATTCTGAGTTCATGGCTGAGTTCATATTAATACAGTCCATGTACTATGTGAAGACAAGTACTGTATGTTGACATAGGATTATCTGCAAATGAATGCGCTGATTTACTTAATTAATAACTACATTAACATAACTGCTTATCTTTTATATATAATATGAGGACGGTGCAGGGATATTAGGCAGCTCAAGAGCCTCCTGGGGCGGCACAGTGGCTCAGTTGTGATTACTGTCGCCTCACGGAAAGAAGGTCCTGGGTTTGAACTCAAACAGAGCTGTACTTGGAGTGCAGCAGTTTTTCTTCCATGTTTGCTCCTTTTTTCTTCTCACCCGAAATTTAAAATGGTCAGACAGTTGCATAGGCTACTGCTGCTTTTGCCGTTGGGGGATCATATCTGTGTGTTTGCAAGTTTTATCCCCCCCCCCCCAAAAATGGATCGTGTGTACTTTGCATTTTTGCTGATTTCAAATGCATGAAATATAGTTTTAGTTGTTTTTTTATTAAGTATTTGCTGCTCCAGAAAGCTGGTGATTTCCATTCATTTCAGTAGTTTGAAATTGAATTAGTCTTGAAACCGCATTAATTACAATAATTAAATTTTGACAAAAATCAGCAGCCAGAAATAAATGGCTTTCCCAGCAGCGATGGGAAGATTTGTTACTGTAAACAAGCCTCAAAAAGCTTGGTTATCTTAGCCCTCAACCCAGAGTCACCATACCGTCTAAAATTAGGCTGAACGACGAAAACAACTTGGCTTCACGGCGGAAACTGTCTGTCCCAGACCTGAATGCATCATCTGTTGGAAAAGCTGTCAGTGCAGCAATGGTGCTTGATACGTTTACAACACATCTTGAGACAAAGCAAAAAAAAAAAAAACTTCGTCCCACTGCTCCTGAATAGTTAGGACGGATATATGCGGATGATATTTTTCCTTAGGGGGATTAATAAAGCATAACTTAACTTTGTAGACAGTTGGCTGAATTTGGACATAAAAAACAAAGGCCCAGTGCCTTCATGCTGTTTTTTGTATAATTAAAGTGAAGTCTGATGCCAGTTTCCATTACAGCCTCTCCACTGTTCTCATAATCATGCAAAATTGTAGCTTGTTCCTGCGTGTCATTATGGTGTCATTATGGATGTAGAAGCCCCAAGACCGTGTAATCACCTCCATCAGTCTGAAGTAAAATATAAACATGAGTCCTTGGCTCAGTTTGTCCAAATTAGCTGTGGGCCAGAGAAAACCACGGACGTATATCATATATTTACAGTTTTTACACCATTCACCTTTTAATTAAAGCAAATTAAAGTCCAGCTGTATATTTCAGCATGTATTTAAAAATTTGACAAAGGTTATTAACTCACCAATTTGCACTGAAATTGACATTAAATTGGTCTGCAACACTCCCAATCCCATTAGGTTGCATCAGTCATTTCCTGTAACACTTGTAAAAAAAAAAGTGTTCAGAAGAATAAAATGCTCAAATGATAGATGTTCATACACAACAGTCATTTCTTGGTCATTGAAAGGCAAATTTTTTTTTGTCAGATGTGGAAATTTCCAATGTGACTTTTATTCTTCTTTTACCAAATTGGCACACTGTTCTGTTATGTCACAAAAAGCACAGTTATTACACTTGACAGTCAGAATAATTTGGCATGTTTGATATGTCTTTAAAAGAAAGTTAGCATGTGAAACATAGTGCTGTACACGTTCAACTGGAAGATACAATCTAAAAACAGTCTAATTGGGGAAATATTCACATATTTTCTCAAAGAATTTTAAAGAATTAAACAATTTATGGATGGACAATAAGCTCTTTTTATGAAACTCAACTCTTTAAAAAGTGCAAGCCATGTTTAGTGAAAATGTTTACTTTACATACTTTACAAATATAAACAAACCAATTGAAATGTGAAAATACATGTAATCTCATATTCTGTCATTAAGGCCTAAGCACACTAGATGCAGTTAACACTTATCGCTGAATGCTGTTCATATGAAGCTTTATGACTAAGAAGCACCATTGATGCAGCACTGTGACACAGTGACAGGTAATGTTTATTTAGCATGTTTATCTACCAACACATCTCTTCACTGGTCTGGTTCTGCTTCGTATATGTGGATACCAGCTGGTTGTCCAACCAGACTTTTTCTTTTTCAAATACTCTGTCCAAATATGTCATTTTCTTGTACCCACTAAGCTTGAAGTCACACTTCAGAGCTTTGTTAACTGGCTCTTTTCCTCATCCACTTCTTAGCTTCCTGTAGCCTCTCAACAAAACCTGCATGATGTCATTTTCCCCCAAGATGGGTAACACCACTACAAGGTCTGCAAACCTTACAACATCCATTTAAGTCCTACTTTGACTTTTAAACATCAAACCCAAGTTTGAAGTTGTCATGTACCAGAATTTGCAAAGGCATAGCTCATGCGCTTCATGTGCATTTCTGCCTTTATACGGTCTGTTTTTTTTATTAAAAGTTTAGTCTTCATGTCAAATAACCATAGTACAAACAAGTCCAGTACTACCTCCTCAAGTGATATTCAAACATCAGAGAAGGATTCTTTTGAGATACAGTATGTCTTTGATCTGTTACATACAACACAATTAATGTAAAACCACAACGAGAAAAGTGTACTCAGTAGAGGGCAGATCTCCACCAGGTGTGTCTGCAACGACCACTGCTGTAATGTTTGAATGAACACAACCCACAATTGGTTAAACCTCCCCATCTACTGCAAGTGCATCAGACCTTTTTCACATAAGTCTCCCACAAAGAATACGCTGTCATTTGAAGTATTTATTTAGGCTTCAAGTCTACTGAGCTCACGGTTTTCACCCACTATGACTGCAGAGCCGTGGCGATGCACACTCAGCTGTGTGATCACTTGCGGCCCCTACCGGCTGGGGGGCCAGTTAAGAATAGTGAAAGAGTGGCCGGTCAATCAATGGCGGTATCGAACAGGCGATAAAAGGTATTTTGATAATGTGTGAGTCACCGCAACCACGACAGGTTCTTGAGCATACAGCCATAAATGAACACCCAAAACATTGTGCCGTTTGGTGAAGCAGTTTGGGAAATTAGCTATGGACAGACACAGAGATGCACAGACAGCCCCTCACTCACACACCCTCACACATGACGATCTCATGATGATTTCGTAGTTTGTGTCGTGAGCAACAACATGAAGCGATATAATAAAATGTCCTTGCTCAGCTCAGACAGGTTATTTCTTGAAACTCGTCCTCAAATTAAATGAGTTTATTCCTCTACAAAAACTTCACTATACTTTTTTTAACCTACATCCCTGCAGCTGCATAATTTCACAAGAAAATGAGCCATAAGAGAAAGAAAATCATTAACATCAGCAAAAGCTATTTCAGGCAGAGAGAATGGCTCAATGTGCTGCTCAATGATCGGAGCAGCCAGCAGGCTCTACAGCCTCCTGTGTCCATCCCTTTCACCGCATCTTTTCACCGCATCTCGCTCTCACAACATCTAAAGCACATGATGGGCGAAGAGCACTAAAACACACTTCCTAAGGATAAGAAGAAAGCGAGAGGGTATGACAGCGGTAAATTGGCTATTTCCTCCCCTGAGCCTTACTCCAGACTTTCCCTGCATGCTGAGCAATTTGAATTGTGCTGTAATTGCTCATGTTGCTTTTCTCATGCTCGTCATTTCTACAATAGAATTTGATCTCATTAGTTTTGCCCATGGTCGAATTCTCAGTCACTCACCCTGGCAGGAATAATACTAAGTGGCATGTTAACAAAAGAAGCAGATCAGAACGACTGTTGCACTCTACTTTTTGCCACACAAAGTGAGAAGGCGGCATAAGAGTCATATGTCTCACACATAATGTGACAACACATTTGGTTTGTGTCTCATCTCTTTTTGAATGCTGCACTTTAAAAAAGGTTTTCTTTCTTCTTCAATGGTACGAAGCAGTTTAAGTGTGGTGCAGTTTGTTATTAGCTTGTTGTAAAGTGGATTATCCTACTCAACCATAGTATGAAGCTTCGAGAGGAAGAGCCAAAGGGGCCAACAGAGAAACGGATGTGACACGAGTCATGAAATAGAAATCAAAAGCCGTGCTCCAGCCTGGTTGCAGTGGAGTAGACTGGTTATGGTTTTTGGGAGAGTGTATAGTGGATGTGGCCTTGGGCGATGTGCTTCTTGTTAAAAGAGGGGATGTACTTTGAGTGTGAAGCGGGCTCTAGATAGAGTATTTGCCCAGACAGCATTTCTAAATTCACCCATGCACTCATATATCTGCTCATGTTGCTGCCTGCATTTCATAGGAGAGGACTTGAGCAAAGACGTGGCAGATACTGCAGGACTGCTGATATCTTTTAACTCTTGGGGAGGCAGCGATATCAGAAACAGAATTATAACATAAAGTCAGGGTATTTTAAAAATGAAAAAAGAAATAAAGAAATTCAGCATTTCCTCCTCATAAATGTCCTCTGTGGCTCATTCTGAGTGCTGTGATGGATTTGAAAGTGGTAGCGAGTATAGAATATGAGCGGAGAATGAGGATGGAGGCTTCAGCAGCTCCAACGCTCCCGGTCCAGGATGAGTGTAGGCAGCAGCAGTAATGTTAACACCGGTACTGCTCGGCTAGCTGCTCCATTTTTACTCCCCCTAGCCCCTGATTCAGTGTTAGAGTCCTTCTCAGAATACGGTGGGATGATGTTGAATTCCTCGCTTTCTTCCTCCTCCTCTTCCTCGCTGTCCTCCATCTGTAAAAAGGGGGGGAAAGAGCGATTCTTCCAATTAACAGAAGTGGTGGAGCGCGGAGGGAAGAGAAAGTCCACATCAACGCAGAATTTCAAACTATACAGCAAAATATACTAAAGCTGCAGCCAAAGCAGCTATTATGTTAACAGTTTGAACAAGCAGACCAACTGACAAAAGAAACATAGACCACCTGTGTTACATTTTCACACTGCGTCTGAGAAGTGCTGACTCAGCACTTTGATAACTAACTAAGGTTGTTTTGAATTATGTTTTTCAGGTGTTTCTTTTATTGTGTCCACCCTCTGCATTTTGCCTCTGTCAGATAATAAAATCATGCGTTCATTAATGATCACATGATGTTTATAACAGTAAGAGATGCTAATATCAGTGCAAATACAGCAAGATGATGCCTTACATTTCCTATATAGTATCATACAGTGAGCCTGACTTGGAGGCATCTATAAAGGCAATCATGTGTCATAGTGGTTAAGAAAACAATAACCATCTATTGGCAGAAATCCCAGATCTGGATCAACTCTAAAGTCTATCTGATGATTACTTGGCTCAAAACCAATCTGTCCACCAAAATAAGTGTCTGAGGTTTGGCTGCTGACCGAACACAATAATATAAAGACATTTCCTGTGTGCATCAAACAGGAGTGGCCTTTGCCATCTGATTTGGTGTGGTCTAAATTGACAAATTGTGGTTTGAACAATGTATGCAGTGCTTTTCAAATGCAAAAATGATTAACATGAGAAACAAACTCTTGTAGCGAGCTTATCCAAAACATTACATTATACCCACAATCTGACATTATGCTCATTATTAATATTAATGCAAAAACAACTTCCAGTTAATGAGATTTTGAAAACCACATTTAAGGATGCCGTCAATATAAATGACTTCAATTTCTGTAAAACAATATTATTACTGTCAATTCTTTCCTCAGGAAACACTGATATCAGTTGCTCTTTAACTCTCACACTGTTGTTTTGTTTAAAGGTGTAAATAGTGAGATAATGTAAAGGTTTAAGTGAATAATCAAAATAACAGTTTACAGAGCTTCATTTTATTCTAGTGTTTCTTTCTTTCCTTGGCGTCTGCACTTTGACTTGGTGAAAGTATCACAATTCAGCAAACCCCCCCCACTGTTGAAGGGTTTTATAGTCCACATATTCTTTTTCAAACTTTACTCAACTGGCATTAAAACTTGAAGAGAACACTTGTTGTTTCTCCTTTCTGTTACTCGTCTAGCATAACAAGCCATTTTTCAGTAACTATTCTTCCCAAATCCAATTTATAATTTTAAGGTCATAGAAAAAAACTCATATATTACAAGATGCATTCCCTTTGTTGCATCATCTCAACTTCAGTGATACATAAAAATTAGGAAACTCAAATGCATCATCTTTAAATAAACTGTATATCTGGATGTGTAATATGCAGCCCCACCGGGGGCAGGGTGTCGGTGCTGTAAGGGATTGTGGGACAGGAGAGGAGGAAGAGGAAATGCGGATTGAGGAGGATTAAAATGGTGAGAAAATGGAGAATATGGAGCAGATGGGTATGCATACATGAATATCAACAGTAAGGATTGAGTCTAATACTACAAACACCTAGAGCTAATCCTCAGCCACACGAGAGGGGTAAATGAGGGAGGAGGGAGCTGCTGGGCCCAACAGTCTGCTGCTGATACTTAGGCGTTACCACCTGATACACAGTCAACTATTTCAATTCAGTGTGTAGCAAGTGTCCAACACTAGCATATGGTGAGACAGAGAAGAAGTAGAGAGTGCTTACACTGTTGAATTCAGGGAGAGTGTTAACGCGGACGTGGACCCTCTCCTGGTAGACGCGCGGGGAGGGCTGAGAAGCTGGCACAGGAGTGTTTTCCACAGGAGGAGGTGCAGAGATCCCCATGGAGCTGATGCCGCTGCCTGAAACACAATCAGCAGGGGCCATCTTCATTACGTTCACATTGTTATTCCTCCTTGACGCATCACAGCAATATTATCAGTGACTTTTAAAAGTGTATAGAGCCACTAAATCAGTAAATACTGTGGAGGATTGGGCAAAATACATTGAAATATATTGGTTAGAAAATGAGTGCCATGTCTCTTGGGATGCTGGTTTTGGTGGGTCGGTCCACCACTTTGGTTCAGGCTGATTCATCTCAATAAATATTTGATGGATTGCCATTCCTTTTGGTACATACATCACTGTCCCCCGCAGGATGAATTGTAATACCTCTGGGGATCCTCTGACTTTTCATCTATGTTAGCATTGTCATTATGGAAGTTGCTCACTGGGAGCTTACACCAAGAAAAGCCACCGTTGGGTTTCTGGGGCCTACAGAGCATACATGCCACAGTCCTTCTGCAGCCGGGCCAGGTTGAGAGCATGTCAGTGCATCAAGAATAACATGGATGGGATGAAATGATGTAATCATACAGCTCTTCTAGACCTTCCAAATGTTACTGGACTCAATAAATCCGATTCTTACATTGACATGAGTAATTGTGGTGTGTTTTACAGCCACTTTATCGTCCAGACTTTCCTCCGACCCGTAGTCTTTACATACCTATTGTTGTTAATGTGAGCAGATTTTACGGTAAGCGTTACTTTTATGCATAAACAGTGCTTCTTGAGTCTCTTGTGATGCTCTTTCCACCCCTGCTGGTTTGGCAAAACTTCAACAAAAGGCCACTTTATGTTTGTCACATTTGGAAAAAGGATTCATTAACTTTAAAGAACCTAGAAATCACATTCACATTAGGGCAGCCAACCAGACAATGTCACTCGATATTTACTTTTTTATAGGAAAAATGATAATAATGGTCTGAAGACTGGACTGTGAAAGATACTTAAGTTGCTTCTATATTTTTGGACTTTCTCTGTTATTTGGAATGTTAAACGCATCACTCTGGTCCTGGCTTGTGTGAATTTATGGCATCTTGTAGGGCAGGTTTTATACAATGATGCAATAATAAAAAAGCAATAAAATTTAAATTCAATCTAACTTCTTAACTTGACTAAATGGTATATTTGGGTTAATTTCACTGCAGACTAAAAACAGCAAGATGAAACACGCACGAGACTAAAGGTGCGATCATCTTTGCTGTAGTTTATAGAGAAAGTTAATCATTTTAGCTTGAAACACACCTGTGGACACATACAGTTTCTATCCTGGAAGCTGCACATATTTCATGTAGGAAACTCCCAGAGCTTAACTCATTTATTATTATTACTTCAGTGTTTTTGTCTCACTATGGACATGCAGCCCTGCAGGTTTATTGTACTGCATGCCGTAACCATCGTCACATTCTACTCACGCAGACACGTGTTGCTGCTGAACAAGTGCAGGATGCGCTGACAGCCCTGCCATTCGTTCCCGCTGCCGTCACATGTGCACCACTGAGACACTTCTGTGCTGTTGTTGCTCACATAGTTAGGAGTCATGATGGTGCCTAAAGAAAGAGGACAAAAGTCATATTACAGGTGGAACTTTTAAAACGTTGTACATGATATTTCCCTTGGGCAGAGGATTTTCAATTTTCAGCACACACCTCCATGGAAGGTAAGATGCAGTCTAACATCAATATTAGTGCGCTGGGGACACGGTGTCACCAGTTTTCCAGCTCTTGATATTGATAATTGCAGGTAGACAAAATTACTTTTTGATAAATAGTGAGAAACTAAAGGAAAAAATATTACCTGGATAATTTTGTGGAGCTGCTGGAAATGCAATTTTCAAAACAAGTATTTCAAAATGATGCTGGCTGGATCCCCAGAGCAGCAGCTATTTATAGTTGACCATTTATGAACCCCTGTAGAGTTATTTTGTGCAACAAAACGAATATAATATAAGACAAATATCACTGTTAGACACCTGCTGATGATTTCCAACAACAAGTCCTTTAAGCAGCTTTTGGTATATTTTTTCAAACTATTCCCTCTTTCAGCCTCTCCTACCTCTGTAATTTTTTTTTTTCTATCTCACCTATGAGTCCAGCGTAGGCCTTCAGGCACATGGCTCTGCTGTCTCGCATACAGCCAGAGGCAGACAGAGGGGAGGCCTGGCAGTTATGTTGGAAATCAGCGAACCGGGATCTGAAGCACGCACACACAAACACAACAATTTGACGATTTCATTTTGGGATTCGGAGTCAAGCTAAGAAAGACAACACAAACAACAACATTTCGTGAGAGTGCAAAATACAAAACAGAGAAATAGTCAGTCGCTCAGTAACACCACCCACTTCTCTTTAGAAAGTTAATGAAACTCGAATTACTGTCTTCACCAACCAGTCAAGTAGAGATTTACATAATCAAGGTCAATATGGTAAATTATGAGCAGGTTAAGAGGCCACATCAATCCGGTGCGCACAACCTGCTAACACTGTTTAACAACCTCCCTTTGCAAGCACACACAAGCGCCTAAAGAAATGAATGGGTGGCCCACAGAGACTGCTTATGTATCGGGCAGAATTTGGTGTGACACCCGTTTGTGGTATATCTTCTGATCCTTTGTATTTTGGTGCTTTGTAGTACACATTGTGAAATCTGCATTTTTTTTCTGTTCTGTGTGGTTTCATGCTAAAACCTTATTAAGGGCACTTAATGTACCGTATTGTTACACTCAAACAACTGTCTTACCTACACAGCTCGTCTCTGGAGCAGTAGTTCTGAAGGCTGAGGCAGTTCGGCTTTCCCACTCTCTCCTCCCCTCTCCCATTCTCCTCATAGGAACATGACGGGACGATGGTTTTCCTCCGGCGCTCCCCACACAGAGTGTCAGAGCAAGGACAGAAGAGCAGAGCGAAGCTGTACTCCTCCGGCACGCGCTCTAGGAAGCGCCGCAGGGCTTTGTGGCATTTCTGGCGGTTACAAGCGCTGTCGGACACTGTCGATCGCTTGGTGCAGGCTACAACGTATTCTGACCGCAGGGAGCCACATTTCTCATACAGGCCACAGTCCTGCGCTGCCTTCAGACACTGGTTTTGGCCGTCCACAGAAAGAGAGGAAGCTGGAGTTCATCAGGAGGAAAACAGTGAAACATATATTAGGAAATAAAAATCTTGACCTACAGAGATTTGTGTGTCACAAATTTAATGATTTGCGATAAGAGCGGTACCTGACATGATGGAGGCCATACGAGACATCTCAATATTTCTCACCAGAGTTAACTCCAGTTCTTCATATGGAGACACTTCATACTGATCATATGCTGAAACAACAGTAAAGAGTATTAAATGGATTACGCAGCTGAGAATTCAAGCACACAGATGATAATGCTTAAACCCACCTGCAAATCTCACAGTCCAGTAGACCCTGAGGCAGTGTTCCTCTCTGCGAGAGCCACGCTGACATTTGCAGACTTGAAGGGGTCGGTAATGCTGCAAGGAGTTCTGGGCCTCAAGGCACTCCAAGCGGGCATCTCGGCCGAGGGGCGACACGGCCTCCTCAGCCGCACAGTACTCCAGCAGCCGATAGAGCACCATGCAGGACTGCTCCTGGATGCAGTCCTGCTCCGCCACCAGACAGTCTAAGGATGCACATACTGGATAACTACCTGGAGGAGAGGTTGATATCGTCAGTGCTGGTCCCCAACATTACCACCAATGTGTGCTCAGCTGTATTGTGCAAAGCGGCTGAGTTTATAGTCCCATTATCCAGCATTAGTCTTACGCTAAATAGGCTGTAATTAAGACAACAGAGCAAGGTGAGTGCACTCCATAGGCCCTTCACTGCACTAAAGCTTACTATAATATCCAAGGAAGAGGATTAAATTGAAAGCACACAAGTGTAATAGAGTAGCAACGTGGGCGAAACCTCAATGTTTCTCATAAAAAAAAACAGGAGTCTCTTGGATATTTTAACACTACAGGGTTATGTTATGGTTGTAATTATTCCATAATTGTTTCTTCATCTTCTCATTGGGACTCCTAGTTAAATTCTCTTCTAATGTTTTTATGTACAGTCTTACAGTACAGCTTTGCCTTTATATTGATGCACCACGTGTTTTTTCAGCACAGTGTCTCAATGTGAGTCCTGATGAGAGTCATATGCCAATCAAAGCTTTTGGAAGCTTCGTGTTAGCCTCATCTTTCTTATCACATGCCACAATGCTCCCGGATCAGTGAGCTTAGCACACGCAACCGTACATTTTGAGACATTTTATAAGTCTATGGTGCTCTCGTGTATAGTTTCAAAGCTGCCCTTCCTATCCTCCTCCCTGCATTGCCATGTCCTAAAACTCTCTTAATCTCTTGATTTTTGGTACAATGGAACAAATGAGCTAAGATGAGGATTGGGAGGATGAGTCAATTTGAAGGGTGAGCTGCCAACGAGCATTACATTTAAAAGCTAGTCAGAAAACTAAACGACTCAATGGGGATGCTGTAAACAGCGGATTTCTCAAGTCTTGGATGCTTCTTGTATCTACCTGTAAGTACTTGAACCACTAACAAGGGGTCATTTCCAAAATGGTCCCTTTCATATGTCTATAACTAACTGTTAACTCAAATGTTAGTCCAGCCCATTGTTATCTGCATTTCCATAGAGGTAAAAAAAGACCTGCTAAGATTAGGCAAATTAGTCCGCTGACATATATAAAAACGACATGACATGGGACGAGGGCTGCTGGTGGACGCAGTGGTAGACACACTCTGCAGCTTGCAGTAACAGTGTGCCTCCCCATTTCATCCAAAAAAACAAATTACTACTGCATATTGATGCATGAGCGCTTGATCGTGTCTGAGTTGTGCTTTAGAACGTAACCGTCATGAAACAATCAAAAAAAAGTTTTTAATTGAAGCGACAGCAAAGCCTAACTTTCCTTTTATTGTTATCAATCTAAGAGAAATGCTCTCAACTCGTCCTAAAATGTACCTAAATCGGTACTGGAGCACTTATTGTACTGGAAGTATTGTAGAAAAGCACTGATGTTATGATTGAAAAAAAGACACATGAACAGCTGGGGACCAAACTTTCTGCAGGAGGGTGCCATCAGTGTGAGACACAGCACAGTTCATATATTTCCCACCAAACTGATACTTTTGCTTTACATTTTGCTTACAATGGAGACTCCATCTGCATATCACATTAAGTCAGTGACTGAACTCAAATGTCCACGATGAGGATGTTTCCCCCCTGAAGTTCCTTCAGACAAATAGTCCGTCGCACCTACATTGTAGAAAACAATCAGCAGTATATGTATTTTAAAGGAGTCATAGCATTAATTTAAACAAGGGTCCTTAAGTACGATTGTGTTTCATATCACCAACCACATTTCCTCTCAAACAAATATGTCATTCAGTAGAATAACAACTGTTATTCCACAGCGATTAAGCATTAGGAATGTTGTGATTGGCACTGTTCTGTCTAGAATGAGTGAAAGTGAAAAATTATAAATCACTTCATAGCACTGATTGTTGCTGCATGAGAAACACAATGCAGGAAGGCCAGAGGCAGCCCGAGGGACACGAGAGAAAAAAAAGAAAGCCCTCTTCATAAAAATGCATTCTGATGGAGCAATTCAGGAAATGAATTTCTCAAATGTGGCATAATTGTCCCCGCAAATTACACTTTATACACAGCGATTCTAGAAAAGGAAAGTAGCTCGGATAGGCAATATACACATAATTGTTTTGCTGTATCTTGCTAATTTGCTATATCCTGTCACTTCTTAACTGCAAAAAAAAGAAAACATTTAATATATTGTCCGACTAGAAATAAATGGAGGTATGTTTGAACTTTGTAAACAAATATCTGCACCTATTTTATCCTTACATGGACGAATGCTTCAGTACATTAACATATACATCACGCACACACACACACACACACACACACACACACACACACACAGATGCATTGTGTTACATCGGTCACACACTTCGATTAAACTCCTGCTGACTGGCGGCACAAAGCGAGGCTGCAATCCAATTCCGTTGCTGCATGTTTCGCAATCTCAGACGCCACATGAGGTCCATGTCTCACTTTGGCATGGGACATATCATAAACAGAGGCTCCGCTTCATCGCCGCTGCAGGAAACCTGCCAAGGCCACTGCAGTGACTCCACAGGGAGAGGTGGGGAAGAAGAAACACTACTAGCACACAAGGCAATGAGTCATATTCACAGTCACAGATCCCCAAGGTATGTCAAGGTGTGATTACCTGCCTCCATATGTATCATGATACCTTGATAATTATAGTAAAATATTAACTTCTGCCATGTTTAGATTAATGTAAAAAAGCTTCATGTAATCGGTGTGGGTAGTAAATGGCTTATTCATTATTCCTTCTCAATGTTTGCTCCCTCTGGCTTACCACTGATAAAGAGAAACTATCAGCATATTTAGTATCCAGGAGCTTGTCTTTGTAAGCGACACACACACACAAACACACACACACACACACACACACACACACACAAAATCGGATAACCAAAAGCTTTACAGAGTACAGAGCAGCTCTGTTAAACCTTGTCTAGTAGACAGGTCAGAATTATATTTATAGCTTGAACATTATTTAACGTCATGATGATTAAGTGGCAGAGTGTTCACATTGTGCTGTTGGAGATGCAACAAATTGCTTAAGTAAAAGTCTGGGTTAAGGGAATTGTTGGTTCGAGCATGGACTGTGTGTTTGAAAGAAAAAAGAAAAGCAGAGAGAAGCGAGATGAATTACTGTGATGTGTACGCCGTAGGACACCCTATTGATTTCTCACTGGGGTGATTAATAGAATTTGTGAGGCAAAGCTGATGAAGGTTAACGCCATAAACGACAAACCACACAGACCGACATTCACGGGGAGTGAACTGATTTGACAAAATATCTCCTCCATCCTTTCGCACACACAGATACTGTAGGTAGCAGAGCATCCACATTGTTAGGCAGTAATTTTACTTGAGAGGAGAGCGTGATGGGAGACTCTGATGTGAAATGTGTTCCCGGGGATCGTGACAGAAGAGACATCTTGGAAGGAAGTCGTAGGCTCAAGGGGGAAACAGCAGCAAGGCGACAAAACGGAGAAAACATGCCCATGGCTGCCGCCACTTGTTACTATTTGCTTTCATCCATCTGCCCTCCAGTCAAACCGGTGGGATTCCTGAATAGACTGCATAAAAAAGACTGCACATTGATGTTCCACATGAAGTGGAATATGGTGACAATCTGACTTAAGTCAAACCACACAAGGAGTTTCCAGGCGTCAACTTGATTTTGGGAAATTGCGATGGGCTTTTTGCACTACATTATTTTCAGACAATTTAGAGACCAAACTATCAATCAATGAATCAAATTGAACTGTTTTTTTATGGCTGGAATGACAAACTCTGAACTTATTTGAGCCTTATTGGGCTCATCGGTGGCAGATTACTTTGATGATGCAATATGAACATGAGATACAACGTCTGCATACCAGAACAGACCTAAAACCAGCATAGTTGAGCTTTAATATGTATAATCTTATGCTGGTTGGTGTAAATGCATGTACATATCTATGACTATGCCCAATATACTCTGCAGTTAACGGAGTGCTAATGTGAAAGCTGTATTACCTTACAAGACTACACTGGAAAGCATTGGACAAAACAAATGGGAACAAATAACAGGCAGGACAATAGAGCACATGTTTGTAAGTCAAAACAATGATTGTCCTGCCAAAATGCCCTTTTCTAATTTTGATTTAAGCTACTACATTCAATAAATGTGTATTTATTAAAAATTAGAGACAGCAGATGGCAAATGAAAGGGGGGTCTTTTTAAACATTTGCAACAGCAACCAGTAGATTTATTCCAATTCTAAATATAAACAAAACACAAAACTCAAAAGGTGATTGACCCCATCTCATTCCAAAAATGTTAATACCTTCATTTCTCACAGTAAAGTTTGATTAAAAACACTGAACCATCTTGTGCCATAAGTGTTTAGAGATCTGTGCACTGATTCAGTGTTTGTAAAAGACATTTTAGTTTCCTGGTTTTGATTGCATGATATTGGTTATTGGAACAAGCTGGACGGAGGGGTTTCCCCAGGACAGACACAGCTGTGCACATTAAAGCTTGTGTGGGCCCTTATTGACAGTCATTTCTGCTGAGCTCTAGATGTGTCACTTTCCACCAATCAGCTCATTGTCTTCCAACATTAAACTTTCTATTAACATCAAACATATGCTTAACAGTTTGCACATATTCTCTTTGTTATGGAAAAATTACAGACACTGCCCTAGGCATCTCGGTCGAGCAGCTCTTTTTAAAGAAACAGGATGAGTTCCGTTTAATTTATAAAAACGAACTTATTTTCTCAATACTGGTGAGTTCCCTCTTCTTTACATGCTATTTCAAGGCAAATTACATTCTCTTCAGACCTGTTCAGCATTGTATAGTAAATTTTCACATGAACGGAAAACCTGCGCAGCAGCTGTTCATTGTACAAAACTGCTTCGAAATACCTCAGCTGTCACAAAATGTCATACATATTACACATTGTTATTAACCAAATGCGCTTGTTCTGTCTTGTCATTAGATGTTTCCCCTATTTTTCTGGGTGTAACGACCTCTGAACTCATCTTTTTCTATCAGGTATTTTGACTGAACCCTCAACTTTCATCCCTACTTCAGCATACCTAGAATTAACAAGGGCTCCTCCCATGTTAATCTCATTTTTGAAAATGTCCTTCCTCCTCAACTTCTCCATGCTGCTGCACCTCCTGGATTTCATTATTCTCTGCCTCCAATTTCCCCCTCAAATCATCCAGTCTCTCCACACTTCATGCGTCTATTCCACATCTTTCCACTAGCGGCTCCCACGGTCTTCTTCACATTAGGGCCGCAATGATGGCAGCAATAACATTTCACGCTAAAGTGAAGAGCACACAGACTGTACAGTCTCACTCAATAACCAGGTCAAGCACAATAAAGATCCATCTTCTGTACAAACTTCATGCAATTTTATTTAATCGTGCAACACCGGCTGCGAAAGATGCCTAGCTGCCTTCCATCCAAACGTTGTAGATGAGTTTCACACACCTAAATACCAAAACAGAGCGTCCTGTCTGAACAGCTCAATTGGTTTAGTGGTTAATAATAATTGTAAATTAACCTAGGTTATAAACCGTAAATTAACCTATAGTCCGGCATGCAGTGACAGATTAGCGGTTAACCGTTGACATCCCTTTGTAGAGACTGTCACCTGTTGTGAATGCTGTTTTGATTCTAGGGAATCCATTTCAACCTGCCAGTGTCGTCTTGACATGCTCAGGGGGGAGAACAACTGACAGCCAGACAATGCATCCAAACTATCATCGAGCCACAGGAGAGGATGTGGAAGTGATGGTGACCATGACCACTAGACTGGCCCCAGGGCTTACACCGTCTTCAATCAGATTTAAGCTCTTCCACATTACAGTGGATTTCTGCTTTCATAGAAAGAGAGGTACGACTTGCTCTTTGTGAGACAGGAGAGTCACAGCTAGGTCTGTCCTGTGAGTGCTGACTGAACACATCTATGGGAATGAGTTTAAAGTGTCTTTCAGTCTCCTATGTTTCTGAAATATCAGGCCGTACGGTTGGCTTAGACAACACAGGCATCCGAATGTTGACATTACAGACAATGCTTTCCATTACAGTGTACTCGTCTTTCCTGCTCAGCTGTCGCATGAAAAGTTCCTATCTGAGTGCTACACAGGGCAGGCCAATAATTCAATATGATAATTTATTGTCTTTCAATGGAAACATATCGTGATGGCATCTTATATCGAGATATCCTGATACACAATTAAGTTGTCTAAATCGCAGGTGCAAATAAAAAGCACATACTAACTCAGATTTCTCAGAAAAGCTGTTAGCAACCCGAAATGCCAGCCCAAAATCAATAGTTTCTACAGTTTATGAGAACTTGAAGAGCATTGACTTGTGGGCAATCCCTTAATTTACTTAGATTGAGCCAACTGTGTCCAGAGAGTCACCTATGACACCAGTGAGAAGAACAAACTGTTTTACATTTGGCTTTTTGTGCGGAGCAATTGTAGTCTAATGCTCATTAATTGTCACAGCTCTGCCCCTTCTCTCCTGTCACTCTATCTCTCGCTCGCCTAATCAGCTCATTCAGTGCACCTGTTAGTCACACCCACCTCATCAGCTCAATCACTTCCTCACTCTGCTGCACCTACTATTTAGACCCCAGTCTCACACACACACTCACGGCCAGATTATTCTCTGCAGTATGCCAGACTCAGCGGTTACCCGCCGACTGGTAACCCTGCAGGTTTGGACTTCTCTGCCTTGCCTCGGCCCCCGTAAACGGCTCAGCCTTCTGTCCCCAACAACGAGATTCTGCCTCTGGTTTCTGTCTGCCTTCTCCCCGGACGGCTTGGCGTTCCACTGAGTGGATTTCTACACGTGTGGAGATCCAAGACTGTTTGCCTGTGGTGTCTTCTGCCTGGAATAAAGTGTTGTTTCAACCTCCTCGTGTGGATCACCCTCCCGGTTCCTCAGTCTGTCTGCCTTGTCCTGCCCGGTTCTCACCCTCACGTCCTTGGATTTCCCTGTTCCCTGTCAAGTTTCCCTTTGTGTTCACCTCGAAATAAAACCCTTTTGTTTTCACTCTGCATCCCTGGTCATGTCTGCGTTTGGGTCCACCACCACTCCCCGTGACACTAATAACTGAAATGTCTACTCCGGTGGCATTGTGGACACAGGGAGACGTGGAAGATGCAGGAATTTGGGTGGGAGGGTGCCAAGGGAGGGACAGCAGGAGAGAAACGCCTGAGAGAAACACAATTATGCAATTATGGCTCAATTCCAGCAATGAAGCATCTGTCTCCATCTTTAGAATTTTGTCCATATGTTGAAAAAGCTTTCTTCGACAGTCTGCAAATATCAGCAGCAAACAACAGGGAGGGCCTCGCCAGGCAGGCGAATGTGTGCGTTGGCATAACTTGAAATTGTAGATGGATAAGCACTCTGTCCAAAATCAGCTTTCAGTTTGTCCTTAACTGCGGTTCAGTCTGATTTTGTTGCATCAGATAGGCTATCCCAGTATATACATATATGTACATATATACAGGTGTATATATGCACAAAAATAAATCTCTTCTTACACTAACATTACTGGGGAGTTGAAAAGGGGCACAACAGGCAGTGAGGAAGATAAGACTCAAGATAAGACTTTTCTGTCACATTCTGCCCTTGTGCCCTTTTCAGCCACATTCCCACTTAGAGACTATTGCCAAGGTCCCGTCACTGCCACACCCATCTACACACCTTTTCCTACTTCCCTAATCTGCCCTACCTGGCCTTCGCCACCCACCTCCTCACCTGCATCACCCAATCACCCACCTACGTCTGATTAAATATAGCTCCACAATTGCCATCCCAGATCCTTTGTTCCTCTGTCAGTTCATCATTGCGAACACAATGCTGTGTTCTGTTGGCTGGACCCACAGCTTCATTTGGACTGTGTAACAATACATCACTGAATTCATCCTGCTGCCTTCTCAACTGGCTGAATTTGGGTCCAATCCCTGTTTCAGTACTCGCTGACTGTGACTCATTATGATGGCGTACAGCAGAGATGGGGACAGTTCTATCAAATAGGAATACTTCTTAAAAAACCTAACACACAGGTATTTTAGTTATAGCAGAGTAGGTTGCAATGAATGAGAGCTGCAGAAACAAAATATGATAAAATGAATTAAGTAAGCCTGTTCAGTATAATCTAGGTGTTCTGACAGCATGAGGTCCAAGCATCCAAAGGTGACAACTCCACTAGTGTGTACTTTGTTTTATGTTCTGAATCAACTGTCGCCCAGTGTGTCCAGTACACGGACGAGGCCTCGTTTAATGAGCTGCACAGCTGGATTGTGCAGCCACATCACGCAGGCAACATCCCTCCTCTGTGCTCCAGGTAAAATACATACTTGCATCAGCCAGTTGGGGTGTGTGAATATTTCAGGCTTCTGCCTCTCGCAACCTGGTGCAGTCCTACATTACTATGTTCCAAAAAATATCTTGGCCAGAAAGTGACACGCATATCAACCAGCGGGCTGTGGGTTTTTGGTTGGTGCCATCTAGTGTGTGCGTTTGACAATCAAGAAGCAGAGCACATACGAAGAAATGAGTACAGCAGGCAATGACACATGAATTGTACAAATTAACATTCACGAATGTGTTCAGTAGAAATCAGGTGTCACTCAGAAAACCACATTTTGATGTTTAAGTTTTAATTAATTTTAATTATTCTTTAAAGTTTAACATCAAATATGTGAAACAATTACATAATCAGAAAGTCTATTTTATGTTTTTTTTATCTATCCACCGGGCTTGTAGCCAATTTAAACTATGTGTGCTGTCGCCCTAAACGAAACTGAATTACAGACACAGAGTGCATAAAGACAATGCCTCAGCAGAAAGAAAGAGAAGAAGAAGAGTCAACGGTACAGTGGGGAAGATAAAGAAGCCGAGGTTTGGATAAACCTGTGTGCACGAGGGCGCTCAACCCCCTGCACAGTGTGTACATCAAATAGTCAAACCCTGAACAGCGACAGCTCCAGCATGTGGATATTAGTCAACCTCAGACCTGTGTAACTTTACACAGCCGGAAAATGAGCTCTAATAAATTCATGACAACCGTGTTACGGCTCAATCGCGTCCACTAAATGAAGTACAAAAATAGCAGCACTCAATCAGCAGTTGCAGTCTGTACTGGGATTTAAGCACTAACCCACAGAGCAAAGGGTCAAAGTCGGGTTTAATGACATTCAACAATAGTCTGCTTTCCATTGATGTATCTGACAAAGGTACTGCACGGCCTCATTCAAAGGGATCGCATTCATTATTTGTCAGATGCCTTGCCATTCCGATGTTATTAATTTGGAAAAGGACACGGATGATTGCAACAACGCATGCAAACAATTAACAGAGAGAGAGTCATTTGAGTATTCGGTGAAATCAGTGACACATAACGGAGAAGACAACAGTTCATGAATTATGAAATGTGTTTTCCACACACAGGATCCGTCTTGTGTTTTCTTAGTTGCAAAGTATGAAGTCATGAAGCAGATGTGGGACTCTGTTTTTGTTCACAGAACAGTTAGAAAATCTGTAATCTCTACAAGCAGGTGCAATTCTCCTCTTTCATTTTGGATGTTTCAGTCATGTGAAGACACATAAATGATGGCGTTGGTTAGCCCTGAACTCTGCGGGGCGTCAGCAGTGACAGACATTTTGAGAAGGCTGTTGTCTACCTCCAAAGTTCCCACTGCCATTGTTTAGGTTGTACAAGGCCAGATATATTACAAAGTAGAAATAGTAATATATGAAATAGAATACAGTTCAGAGGGGCTATTTATAAAATATCCACCTCGACAGGGACAGTCGACTGACCAAAAATGCCACGTAGAAACAAAGCAGCTCTACAACAGATTTGTAAAGTCCCTGGAGTTCTGTCCGTATTTCACCATTCTTTAATGATGTCAATTAACAAAATTTGAATCCAATAATTTATGTTGCAATCACGTATAATGATAGAAATCAACATCATGAAAGAATGTCTGTATCTGTAATGATTCCGGTCTCAATTAAATAGTGCTTGAAAGTAACTGTTTTTCTTGGTGTGATTCCACCTAAGTGCCTGGCAGGTGGGGTTGACACATTGGATGATAAACTGAGTGCCTGAGAGGTTTGACATTCACAAGATAGCATTCATCATTTTACGATACTAATTTCTAATGAGAAGCATTGGAAATTTCCTGGATGCAGTGGAGCCTGCAGCTCCTGTACTGAAATAATCCTATCAACAGTATTTGTATTGTATTCCGCAGTTCGGAGCACGGGGTGGGGGGGGGGCTGTGTTTCATATGGTATTTGTTACCAATGGATCAGGATACATGAATAATGAAAAGAAACTCCTGCTCCTGCTTGAGCATTGAAAAACACTTATGATACAAAATGACACAAATCAATATCAATAACCGCAGATCAACAAGCTTTAGGCTCCACTGGGAGATGTCTTATCCAGCCACAGTCACGTTATTGACTTTAATGATTATAACTCATTTTGCAGGAGCTTGTGCGTGTGTGGTAGCAGAAGAATCCAAAAGCAGCTGCTGCAATAACTATCACATTCTTTCGCCCGTTTGATGACAACCAAAGACAAAGACTTAATAAAGCAGCGACACTTGAAACTGATCCATTGTGATGCGGCAATGTAGTTATAATTTTCTTTCTTACACATTTAAACCTTCATCCTCACAACCTCTAATGCACAACTTATGTAAAATGTCAATGATTTACAGATGTGGCAGCCCAAATGCTTTCATGTAAAGGAGGACATCCTTTAGTTTAACAATTCATGTGTGATATTGCTATGACCCGAGACAGTCAATATTTGGGAAGATGAACGGCTCTTTGGAAGGAGACCAAGGCAGAAATAACAGACCTGAACCCATGATGTCATCCAGATGTAAACATGTTAGGCTGTTGCAACAATGAAACAGATTTTATGGATCTCTTAATGTTTTATTTTTGAGGGGCTCCTCAGAAGTTCCGCTCAAACCTGGAATAGTAAATCTTATATGTCTCATGCTTAAACACACAGTCTTTCACTTTGTCCCTTTTTTTCTCATTAAATAATGAGCCAGCTGCCCTTTGATGTAATGAGCTAAACTATGTGCAAATATTAACAAAGAAATTTACGAAAGTTACCATTTCATGATTAAGTTAGTGTCAAAGTGTGGAGAATCTGAATAATAAGGAAACATTATCATTAGCAATACAAACATAAATTCAGTTTCCTTGTGTGCATCTGGGCTGGAAGCTTGGTCAAAAGCTGCAGCTCTAGCCTAATTGTTGCTAAATTCATCAGCCATTTGCATGGGGGGGGGGGGGGGGGGGGGGGAGAGAAAAAAGGGGGGGGGT
>NW_022280076.1:2306098-2335354 GCF_004355925.1 Anarrhichthys ocellatus | reverse complement strand
AAGTGTGCGTTAGTGTTCAAGTTCTGGATACTGGAAGACAAGACAAAGGGAATCCACACTACAGACTTAACAGACTGTGGATGATACGATCTCAAAGGTGGCTGAATATATTCTACATGTAAAACAGAGATACCAGCTGGTAGAAATTAGAGATGTAGCTACTTACCACAAGAGAAGACACTGAGCAGAAGTCCAATGATCATCATCCTATCTGGTGACATTGAAGAGTTGGGGACTGAGGAAACTCGCAACCGTCTCGCTGCAGCTCAGTGACCCGTCTCCTGCCACATCCAGCCGCCTGCTCTGCTGCTGCTACTACTGCTGCTGCGCCCGCGCGGACTGTGGCAGATCGGACGGGCTACTGCACAAAGTTGGCTAAACTGAACCGTGCACGCACACTGGACCGATTCAAGTTCTCGCGATTTTTGTTGTCCCATTTATTTTTTTCCGGAATCCCAATTACAAGGTTATCGATCTCTAGGTGACGCAGATTTCCAAAACATTCATCCAAAAAAGTTCATCTGCATCAATTCAAGTCCGACTCCAAGCGCGAGTTGTGTGTCGCATTTGGACTTGCGCGTGGTTGCATCGCAGCTCCACAGTTGTCCAGTCAGAGTTGAGATCAGTGCGCTTGGACTGCATGGCGCATCTCTCTGTTAAAGGCGCAATGTGATTGGTCCCTGTAAGGACTGAATATGCCCATGGGGTGTGAGAATGTTTCCTGTGGGAGAACAGCTGGTCTGTTTCAGACATTAGTTTAGGCATCAGCATGATGGGCAACACAAGGGGTCTACTACACTGCTTAGAAAACTCTATTGTGTTGAGGGGGGTTACATATTTGTAGCATAGCAACAGAAGTATCACTCACTAAGCTAATTAACCGAAATGTTTTTTTAATTGTGTTTTAATGGTTTAAAAAAGGCTGACTGTGTGCTTAAAACAGATATCCATTGAATGAATGCGTTAGAGCTACATTTTGAGCTGAAGAGGAGCAACACTGTCTTCTGATTTGGACTGTGTTTCTGGTTGTAAGTACTGGTTTGTTTCCCCCCCCACAGGTGCCTTTAGAGGTGAGCTTACATGTCAAATGAAATATGTTTCCCCCTTCTGCTTTGAGACCAGTCTGCAGCCCAACTGCCTTCTCCATTCATATCAGCTTACAGCAGAACTGGGACCGTGAAATCTTTACTTGTTCCACTGCTGCAGCTGACTTGTGTGTGGAAAGGGTCGGTCCGTAGGGGACGACATGCAGTGAGAAACACTGAAAGCTCGGGAACACACCTGTGATAGTGACGTATACTTTTGTTTTTGTTTCATCCAAACAAACTGATTGATTGTGCAGTTTGTGTGCATACGAATTGATACTGTACGATAAAGGCTTCAACCCTCTTTATTATTCTCTCCAAGGATGTAATCACAAAACTAAAGACATTTGTGAGTTTGATCACATAGCAGCTGTCATATTCACTAGCACCCTCTGAAGATTTTGGAGGTGATCTATTGCCTCATGGACATTGAGCAACATGGAGAGGGCTGAGCCGGCAGCTAGCAGCTAACGGTGCTACTAAATCCCTTAATCAAATTAAATGCAGATCGGATCTATTTTTTTAAATAAAAATCACTCAACACTTTTTTTTTCACCGTAATTTCTTTAGAATTACCCAATTCCCAGTAAAGAATACTGCACTCTCACTAAAAGAAAACAAAAGCAATGTGCAAAAAGTCCTCACTGATTCATTTGCACCTCCTGTTCAACTGGATGCTCAAGTGGCAGTTAGAAATACAAGTGGACAGTCATTAAAAGACACATTCAACCAAACAAGGACAGCAAAGCAAAGCTTGTAAAAATGCATTGCTATCAACAGCAACCATGGCAGCACAAGGAGACCTTTCACTGCACCAAGACAAAGCAGTCTGCCTTTAATAAAACAAACAATTGCAGAATGAGTGAGTGAATCATATTTCACAAGTGTGTGTTTTCAGATAAGTAGGTTGTTACCTTGGTCTCCTACTCGAGCTTCAGTAGTTGGTCTATGGCAGGATTTCTCAGAGGTTTGACTGCATGGCATCACAGCAGCTCCTCCACGTGGTCAACCATGTGCAGATGCAGCCTTGACATGCAGGTTCCTCCTGTAACTTACAAAGACTTTAATAATGTGAGCGTTGGCTTATTACTGTGAGTTAAAGGTGTTTACTGTACAGCCAGTGTTCTAACCAGAACAGTCTTATCTGTGTCACACTAAACACTAAACGTACATTAGGTTATAAACAAGGCCCCGGAGACAACTATTCAACAGCTGGCATTTAATGAGGAACATCTTTTTCTTTCAGTTCTGTTGCTTGATGAGGCTTGAAATAAAACACAAGTAGTTAAGTAGTTTTAACTCACAGGAATATATCCTCACCTAGAACATATTGTCACAACATTGAGACCTTGAGTGCAACAGGAAGTCACCAATATATCAAGCTTCATTGGCCTGTTTGATCATAAAAATATATTGAATGGCACATACACTGTTTTTTTTAGATAGATATATGGATATGGATGTCCCTCTGCATGCAGTAAGTCTATGGAGTTATGTTCACCGACTAAATAAAGAGATCGACATTAAGTCTCTTGCCGCCCTCTAGTGGACAACTTTGTTCAAGCCTGAGCTGGATGAATGAGATTTTATATTTTGGAATTTTAGCAATTATGAAGCACTTGTATCTGTATCTTTATCTATGATACACAGTAACAGGACTTAGCTTTCGTCAAAAAAACACAATGTTTTTCAACAGGTGAGGTCTTGTGGGGCCAGCAGTGGAGCTACAGACCATAGACTGTAAAAAAAAAAAAAATTGGTGCAGACACGTGACACCATGTTTCTCAAGAACATGACATCTGACATCGAATAACATGAGGATTTTGCAAAGAGTACAAAATAGACTCAAGTGTTAGCCTATTGGAACGACGTCCAGAAGCCGAAACCTCATGGATGTATAAGAAACCTCATGGATGTATAAGACCTGCTACACTATTAACAGACTAGGTTATGTAAGACATGATAATTCAGAGGAATGCACCTCACTAAAAAAGCAACCATAAAATATTATGTATTATTTCTCACGGTCGTCACGTTAGCTGAGAGTTATTTAATAGTAGTTGAAATATGTTGTTAGTAGTGACCTAAAGGCCTCTGTGAAGTCCTTGAACGCCCTATGACCCTGTGACTTTCCTGTAAGAGCACATGTATGTAACACCCTAGCGGTGTCTTCATTGGTCTGTGGCCGTGACAGTGAGCAAGAAGCCAAAAAAGAACACGGTCCGTACAGTAACTTATCGGGGTTTACGTCTAAAATTAGTTTCTTCACCTGTATTTGGTAACACCATAATTTACTCGCCTAGTGCGCAGCAAAATACGCATTATGACGGCATCGCTATCTCTGCGGTTTGATTGGCGGAGAGCTGTGTGACGTCGGCGGATTGGCCAACAGCCCGAAATCACAGTTCTCGTGTTGTATCGCGAGCTATTGTGTTATATAAATCCGCAACGAGTTCATACAATCGGCCATTTCGTCGGAGTAGGCCATCGTTTGTAGAGGGCAGTGGGGTATATCTCGTTTACTGGTTTATCTGAAAGGCACATCAAGAACATCGAAACATGAATGAGACGGCTATATCGTTCGCCAAGGACTTCTTGGCTGGTGGCATCTCCGCCGCCATCTCCAAAACAGCCGTTGCTCCCATCGAGAGAGTGAAGCTTCTCCTTCAGGTAAAAAAAACGTCTTCTGTTAGACTTCCAAACGTTAGCCGGCTAGCTTGTGTGCGTTCTTGCTAACTGCCTTTGAGACAAAGTTAAGTACTTGTCTCTGCCGGTTGTCATCACGTATCCACAAGGCTCAATAGTTTAACATATAGCTCACTAGCATGTGGTGATGTGAAAATGAATGAAACTCTTAAGAGTGACGGGTTTAAGGATGTAAGGTCACCATTGGACGGGAAATGACCTACACGAGCCTGGCTGCTAACGTTAGCTTCCTACGTTAACCTTAGCCGGCGGAACGTTAGCTAACAAAGGACAAACGTACTGATGTTAGGACAAAATGTACTAATAGACGACAACACCTCTGTTTCATTCACATACATACTAGTTCATAGTGTAGTTAAACAAAATAACATTACGGTTATATTTGAGCTTTAATTGTCTATGAAATAGTTCCGGTGTCTTATGTAGCGTTAATGTTAGCTAGCGTTAATCGCGATGGCTGCACTGAGGCCCGGCGGAGTGATTGACAGCCGGATCATCACATTTTACATCCTTTTTCTGTGAAACGTGCACTACATTATTTCTAAACCTTCCTGTATTTATCAGTTGTCTTACTATACTATGATAATGATGATAATTATAGAAGCTGTTTTATCTGAAATCAAATAATGAACGAAGATGCAACATATAGCTGCCATAATCATTCGATTTCTAGTCAACACTGCTGTCAAAGTGCACTTTATTTTCGACTATGCAGCTTTTATTTTATAGATTAACGTGCACCAAGGTCACAACAATGAGACCTTGTGATTTACTCGAGCTCAGCAGTTGATTAGCGTTCCTGTTTTTAAACTCAACACTTCTTTCTTTTTCATTATTCCAGGTCCAGCATGCCAGTAAGCAGATCACCGCGGATATGCAGTACAAGGGTATCATGGACTGCATTGTCCGTATCCCCAAGGAGCAGGGGTTCATTTCCTTCTGGAGAGGTAACCTTGCCAATGTCATCAGATATTTCCCCACCCAGGCCCTCAACTTCGCCTTCAAGGATAAGTACAAGAAGGTCTTCCTTGATGGCGTCGACAAGCGCACCCAGTTCTGGAGGTACTTCGCCGGTAACCTGGCCTCCGGTGGTGCCGCCGGAGCCACGTCTCTCTGCTTCGTGTACCCCCTCGACTTCGCCCGTACCCGTCTGGCTGCTGATGTGGGAAAGGCTGGAGCCGGAAGAGAGTTCAGTGGTCTAGGAGACTGCCTGAAAAAGATCTTCAAGTCTGACGGCCTGAGGGGTCTGTACCAGGGCTTCAATGTGTCCGTGCAGGGCATCATCATCTACAGGGCTGCATACTTTGGAATCTATGACACAGCTAAAGGTGCGTAGATTTTACAGTGGCAAACGCATGCAGTACGACCTCCTTAGTGGTTCGTCTTCTAGATCTGTAATTTTTCCCCTTTTACGTGTTTACAGGTATGCTTCCAGACTCTAAGAACACCAGCATATTGGTAAGCTGGATGATTGCACAGAGTGTGACAGCCGTTGCTGGTCTGACCTCATATCCCTTCGACACTGTCCGTAGACGTATGATGATGCAGTCCGGTCGCAAAGGAGGTGAGTTTATTTTAATTTAATTAACGGAAGTCTTTACAGTTTTACTGCTGTAACTACACTACAACATGGAACCATATTTTTAGATGCCATAGGTTCACTTCTACTCGCATTCTTTAACTCCTCTTTTCTTGCCTTCCTCAGCCGACATCATGTACAGCGGCACCATGGACTGCTGGCGTAAGATCGCACGTGATGAAGGTGGCAAGGCTTTCTTCAAGGGGGCCCTGTCCAATGTGCTCAGAGGCATGGGCGGCGCCTTTGTGCTGGTGTTGTACGATGAGCTGAAGAAAGTCATGTAATTTGTCATATTGTCACACCACTGTCCAATTTGGCTAAATGTAATAACTCTCCATTTCTATGGACTCTGCATTCTGCCTTATTTATGGGAACAAACTATAGTGTCTCACCCTTAGTTTTGGGCGATGGCTGTACTTTGTGCATCTTTAAGATTTTAAACGTTCCACATCCTCCTTTACCAATGTCATTCCTGTTAAAGAAATCTGATACCTCCTTCTGTCATTCACTAGGTTTGTATGGTCCCAACTTGAATAAATGTATTCTGGGGAACAAACTAAACACTTGATGTCAAATGTCTCTTCAACTGTCCACTGCATGAGATGAGCACTCACTGGATAATGAAATGCACGAAGTGGATTACACCTAACTGCTATATTTACTCGTGCTTATCTCTTCCTGAGCCTTCCTGGTCTGACCGTGGTCACTACTGGGATTGTAGAGAATACCTGACCCGTCAACTCCTCCTGAGAGACTGCACCAGACGATGCATTTATGCTCGTTAATTTTGTGGTGATGATAAAAGTTACCTTCTGAGGTTTGGGTTGTTTGAAGGATATCTTTCCTGTGAAATTTAAATGACTTTCCAGAGTTGTTTCAGTCATTAACGCAAACGGCAGGGAAGCAGACCAGCTGTTGGATATAGTCATGCTATATTTTAATGCTGTGTAGGAACATCGTGTTACATAACCATCTAAATGTGTCAATGAAAATAAGTGCAGTTAAGGATTAAAATGTACCAGGCCCTGCAGTGTAGAATAAATACAATACATCTAGCAGTCCCTAGTTTATATAGTAAATGAACTTAGCCATGGTTCACTTCAAATATATTGGAAGAAATGTGATTACAAGGTGTGAAAGATGCCAGAGATTGGTGAAGGTTTGGCTAAAGATAAAGACTTTTACCAGTCAAATCTGCAGCCATTATTATAATTTAGCCGATCGTACTCACTTCATACGTGGTACTTTAGCAGCCGCTATCGGCTGTCATGTAAACAGCTTCCGCCTCACGGGAACACAGCGTGTTTATTACTTCCTACAGGCCTCAGTTTATAGTCCAGTAAAAGACAAAAACATCCTACGGAGGAGGAACCGTCGGTAAAACATTTTAGGCGGTGACATACAAGCAGAAGTTTCAAAGTACGCTACTCCGTCGCTTAAATCCTCTTAGTGTGAGATATCACAGACCGACAGCAGGGGGCGCCCGTGGCAAGTAAGTGAACCTCCCGTGTGCCCATGTTACTCAATGAGGTTATCAGGATACTGTGACAAAGTGTATGAAGGTGGACACAGTACCGTCACCTGGGCCGTGAACTGCTACACAGTTCACTTATGTACTGTAAGAAGAGCTAACTTTATGAATGACAGATGTTAATACATATAGTAATATATATTATGTTGGTGCATTAGTCTGTATTGTACATTATAAAGGTGTTTAATGTAAATAGACATTTAACGAAATACAGCAATGTATCTCAAGATAAAGGAACATATAGTCATAAATAGCATGAATGATTAAGCAAACTGGTTGTTAAAGTAGCTATAAAGCAGCTAATATACATGGGTACAGAATCACATGATTTAGCTGTGTGGCTTTTCACCTCAAATGTTGACTTGAGTGTGACAGACATTATTCAAAGAGCATACTTTTTACCAGCATGGCCCCAATTAATGTTCAGGTAACAGACTGATTAAGTTTACATACAACGAAATATGTATTGTGTATTTTATTAAAATCACAAATCATCTTGTTATTTAGGCTGCCACCGCATTTTGTCATTTATATTGTGGTTTTAGCCAAAATAGAAAGCTAAGAAAAATGAAACGCTCCAGAGTCAAATAAATAATCAGGAAATAAAAAGCCATAATTTTTTTCTCAGACAGGCTCATTCTGAATTCCTAAACATGTAAAATTGATTGCAGCAGATACATCTTTCAAACCAATATTTCAACACAATCTGAATCTGGTGTTGGAATACAATACATCTCATTTATCTGCTTCCTGCCTTACAACCCAAGTATGAGGAGCCATAACTGTAACATTAACACAAACTATTTAATATTAACATTTGAAGACGGCGAGTATGTCTTGCCAACACTGAAGGATATTCATTTATTCTCACTCGTAAGGTAATGAGAAATGAGTTTGACTTTGATATGCATGATGAATTTTAATACTTTTTAATCTCTTTTTGTCATGATAGTGATCATTATTTTTTATTTGTATAAGTAACAGTGCAGTTAAACACTCTGTGGTTGGCTAATCTTGCAGCGCACACTCACAAGCTGAGTATCAGTAAAAAGCTAATACTGACTGCGTTCTGGTAGATAAGACACAGCCGGCTGATCAGAGTGTGAAAACCATTTATGGGCTACACACATATACTGTGTGTAGTTCTGTGCAGCAGCTCAGATGTTAACACAGACACCTCACAGCAGGACAAACCAAGTCTTTGCTGCCTGGAAAATGTATTCTGTGCGTGTTTGAGTTTTACACGTTGGCTGCATCAGTTTCCTCCCACAGTCCAAACACTTGTGATTGAAGTGGACTTCACTGTTGAATTGCTTGTAGGTGTGAAGTGAAGTGTGACTGTGATTGTTTATTAATCATTGTTAGATTTGTAATGGACTGGCAGCTTGTTCAGGGTGTTTCCTGCCTTCTGCCCAGTGCATTCTGGGAGACAATCCAGCCTGTTGTTGTCACTTCCAACTGTATTTGGAATCAACACACCGGCTAATATTATCCACGGGCTTAATTTTAGCTAATGCAGCTATTTTATTTGACTATATTGACTTCAGCGACATCCATCCATCTTTCAAACGTTAACCTGTTAAAGACAAAAGGTAACTTTACCAAAGGCAGTATATTGATGAGCAGGAGAAAGAACAGGAAAATAAAACAGCAACAAGCCTTTCTGTGAAGTACAGGAAAGTACTAGTTTTTATTCCTTCATAATCAAACTTCACAAACAGCTTGAACTTGTACAATACCTCAGAGAGTGAAAATTACAAAAAAAGTGCTGGTAACATTTACAAAAATCATCCTTACTTAGCAACAATCAGTTTATTCTTCCACACTTTTTTTAGTCTTTTGTATTAAGGCTTAATACTTCTGTATAAAGTATATGCAAGATAAGTCTTCACAGTTTTTCGAAAAAAGTCACAATATTATGTAACATAATGAAGCTTTTACGGCTATTTTCTTTATAATAACAAATACACATCACTGGTAAATATATGTGAAATACAGGGCTTATTGTAAAATGGCAAGTAATGATACTGTTTGCTGAGATAAATTGATTCCACACACTGTTATAGGAAAGTTTTGACATACCATTGCTATAACTGAAGGAGGAGGAAAATAAAATGATAAGCATAAACACTTGGGAGATCGCCTCCAAACTTTGGCACATCCCATGAAACAATTTCACAAAGTCTGAGATTTATTTTTGAAATCATGAATATGGAAGAATAGCTAAACTGGCATAAAGTGAAAACATGCTGTGTAGTAAGGTGCTAAATCAGAGATATTACATTGCCAGCCTTTTTCCCCCCCACATGGACTGACATGAATAAGGTGCATTTGTAAGACTCGAAGCATGTAGGCCTTTCTTAGATGTCGACAAAATATGTAATAAATACAAGTTTTCAAAAACAACCTAAATGAATTTGACCAATAGTCTCGAGGCGACCTCGTGTACTCATGCATTCCCCTGGATTCAGAGAAATGAATATCTCTACTGCAGTTGTGTAACTCTCTGACTGTGGCATGTGAAAGTAAAAGCTGTATTGTATTCATGGTATGTGTTATTTGCTATTTTTTTTCCGTTTTTTTTTTTCATTTTTTTTTAACTGTAGAAACTGTGACAAACTTGATGAGTAAGGAGATGGAATTGAAAACTGAATGCAAAACTAAGCCAAGATATATTCACAAGATCCTCTAAGCTGCACTGGTTTACAGGTCAACAGATGAGAGCTCTAGCCGTAGACTTACCAATTTCACCCTCATGCATACTGTACGGTTAAAGTGACGCAACAAGCTTGCTTAAATAGTCTACATCACAAAAGCAATTTGGTTTTAGTGCAAACACAATTGGCTGGCTTCAGCTTCTCAATAATAACAAGCTCACCAAGGAGATTACAAGAAGGCACATACTTATGCTTCCTCTAACACGCAACATATTTAGACAAACCGCAACGTCTTTCAACAACACCACAAAGCGGTGAAAACAGGAAAGCTACTACATCCAGATAAAATGGTGAAGTTTTGCTGTTTGTGAATTATTCAAAAATGTACACGTATCCATCAACAAAACAATAACGTTCAGGTCAATAGTTACTGCTGTTGTGAATGACCTCGTTGAAAAAGGATGAAGTATGGTACATTTTGGTGGCCACAGATTCTCTACATATGTAGCCAATGATGCTGTGTTTGAAAGGACAAAAAGGTGCATTTGGATTTTTTTTCTTCTTCCGTCTGATAAGTATTATTATTTCACTTTAAAGCATTGTTTTTTTTTTGTAACATCCCAGTAAAAAAAGCACTCAAAGTGACCAAATATGCAGAGAAGAGGAGTGTTTTTTTACGGGAAAGGTGTGCACGACAGTGGACAGCTGGGTTTAACTTTTGGTATTTGTGTTTATCTTCAAACGTGATGAAAACAATCAACATTTGACTCGTGGAAAATGATTCCTTCCCTCATACATGCCGTCTCTGACTTTCAAAGCTGCTTGATTTGTCCAAAACAATCACAGGAGGAAACAACAAGTTTAAATGCCGCTCAAATCTGGACACCAATACTCGGGGGGAGAAGTGAAACCCTTCTACCAACAACATGTGGATGTGCATTTTAAAAAAGCGACTGATTTCTGTACCTTCGAATACAAAAACAAGTCAAAACGTGTCAAATATCATCATTTACTCAGCATGGGCGACAACTATGGTTCAAAAATGTGTTGAGTGATTTATATTGCTTTAGAAGACGACCAAAATAAGTCTAGTGCAAATCTCTTTTCTGGTTTGAGAAGTGGCGTTTGGGTTAATGAGACTCAGCTGTCATATCTGCTCTACCACAGCAAGAACATACTGGGTGATTCTGATAACTCCATAGCTGTCAAGTGGAATCCCTTTACGATTTTTCTGAATATTTAAGAGAGCAACTCTTTCTTTTTCAGAAGGAAACAAACAAAAAAAAAAAACTGTCACCAGTTGATGCCGTGCAGCAATTTGGAAGGAAAACCCTAATACATATTTCCTATTATATATAACCCATCACCCAATGAATGCAATTAAGTAGCATGAAGGAAATGTCATAACTTCTTACATCTGAATGACTCCTATTTTGAACGGGAGGATGGCGGCCATGTTAAGTCCCCCTGCCCTGTACAGCTGGGAGGATGTGCTTCTCTGTCAGCTCACATCTGTGCTAACGGGTGTTGTCTGTGCAGTTATGTCTGTCAAATACATCTCTCAACTTGGAAATGTTGGAAAACTCACTCCAGTCCAGTGTTTGACAAATCATATTATAAAAACGTCCTTGCACATACATTAAAAAACAAACGAACTTTATCCCCTCTTTCAAAACAGCAGTCAATACATTTCAAACAAGCTTGTTTCATAACAATAATAATAAAACACAAACCAACTTGGAGCATAAATTATCAAAAACAAAACTGAAAACACATTACTGCAGCATATATTTCAGGGTTGCTTAGTTGTGATGTTAACTACCTTTACTACACAGCTCCACTTCTGCCAAGTTCATAACTATACAGGAGAAGAATTTTTTTTTTTTTTTTTTTTTAGGGAAATAATAAAATATCAAGCTAACTTAGGCAAAAGAAAGCCTAACAAAATATACACATATTTATAAGCACATCTTATAGTTCAACTCAAGTGCATGTTTACAAAAAGCATCTACATACAAGATATGGCAGCAAAAAGCCTGAAAGCCGGATGAAGGAACAAACCTACGCTGCTTTTTAATAGGGCACATGTCATCTCTGATTCCTAATGCCAATGTTTGAGAAGTTCTGTCTTCGCCCCCCCCCCCCCCCCCCCCTACAAAACATCGCCCGAATTACAGTAATTAAGTTTTTCTATTTTGAACACACAAGATGAAAAATATACAGCAGATTCACCTTGAATTAGACCTTACAGTAATAAAATATCGTCAGATTTTAGCCAAATGGTTTACATTCCGCTCGCAAGAGATGCGTTGTCCTTACAAAAATATATCTCATCACTTTCATCAATATTTGGACCACGTTGTGATATTAAAATGCGTTTTACAGTTTGGTTTTTAATTAATTTTTTTCCATGTAGTGATGGCTGGCTCTGATGCTTTTTTTCAGTGAACATGAACGACTGTAATATTTGCTTAGAGATCATGAACACCTCAGCTGGATTTGACTTGAATTGCTGAGACTGAAGGTATCATTGTTCTCTTTCCTTTCTTTTTTTGGCTTCATAAACAACCTACAAATATGTGCAAACTTAACAACTTGGTCCATCTCCAGTATGAATGGCTAAATGTACTCAAAGTCACAATGTCAGATTAGTATTTTAGGGACAGCCTTGAAATATTAGACAGTGCCAATATTTGAAGAAAACTGCTGTTACAAAACTATTTAGATATAATCCAATGTGAAGGTGAAGACAGGTCTACACTGATTGGCTAAATGTGTGTATAGAAGACATAACTAATGATTATTATGTTTTGTCAGAGGAACGATGCAACACTTACAATCTTACACATGTTTTAACATGCGATAGTTTACATCACAGCTACTGTGTCAGATTCATTTTTATGTTTTGTTGCATTTCTTATAAAAAAAAAAATCTATTTTGGTCTACAATAGGCAAAGGAACACAACCACAAAACTATAAACAACTGAACACGTGACAAAAACAAAGATGCTTTTTCACAAGCACCCGGCAATGACAAGAAAAACAAAGAAAAAAACAACTATAGCAAACTAACCCAATCGCTTAGGAACCCCACACACACACACGCAGGCGCACACACACACACACACTGAAAAGAAATGTTACTTTCTCCATCAAACTTAAATTCTTTTAACCCTTCTTTGGTTTATGAAAACAAACATTGTCTGGTACAGTTTTTTTTCTTTCATTTGACTTCTAATGATTAGCATGGCCCCGCTTTACAAACCACCAGCCTCCTTTAGGTACATTACACTGCTAAAAGTTTAAAGTCTGAATGTCCATTAGGACGGACTATGTGCTGGCTGAGACAGTGGCCAACATCTTTTTTTTGTTGTTGTATTTTATGTCTCTGCGCTATGAAGGAGAGACCTACATAGAGCAACAGAGTGATAGCATAGTGCATGTTGTCTATAGAACCGGCCCACACAAGCTTTAGCTGTGCTCAAGGCGTACAAGACTTATGTTGAATTTACAGCGAGAATAGATTGAACGACTTGAGGGAAATATACATTTCACTAAACTTTGATGTGATGGGCAATGTTTGCTACTACATGACCAAATACTCAACAGATGTGTACAACTATTAAGTGCTGGAAGTCCTCCCTGTTGTTAGGATAGTTAAGTGTGGAAAATGAATGCCAGACAACGAGTAGGAATGCTCTGGACTTGAACAGGAATGCATGTTTTTAGTTAACGCACTTTAAAACGAATCGTCTTGTCAAGGTGGACTAAGCCAAAAAAAAAAAGAAAGAAAGACTACAGCGACTGAGAACACAGAGAGGCTTAATGTTTCGTCTTCTGAGGCTAAATCGTGCCTTAGTCTCCTCCTCATTGTGAAAAATTAAAAATTAAAAAGATACAGAAAGCCTGTTATCGAGGGACATTCAAAATATAGCTTGTGCTCCATCAAAAACAAAGTTCTCCCCTACAGGAAAAAAGCTGTGTGGACAGGACTGCATGCTTCATTTGGACTGATGGATGGTTAGTTACCTGATGATGATATCTCTTAAAAACCTCATCAGGGTAGTGTGATAACTGCATGTTCGGAGAAAGCGTCATAGTTTATATACTGTAGATGTTTTGTTAGCTTAGTTTAGCTGTGTCGTGCTTTAAAATGTGAACAGCTGCTTCGCCGTTTCTGTGTGAAGCTCAAAATGAAGACAGAATCCGGATGTTTGACGGTAAAATGTGAACAGATGCTGTTTGTGTGACGGCTGGATGACAGGGACGAGCTTTATCACATTGCCTATACTGTTATTAATGCTTCATTTGAACATTCAATGTATATGAAACTAAGCCTTCAAAATGTGCATTTGTTAATCATAGCTGTTTTCTCCTATTTACTTGAAAACTATGCATTATGGAGGATTTAAAGATTCAAAATATAGACAATCACTTGCTTTTGGTATGATGCATGTTTTGTTGTAATATATTATCGGTTTTGCAGATTTTTTTAAAATATAAAACAATTTTCAATTTCCGTTTGCCTGCTTTCGTTCTCACATCTAATTTAACAATAGAGGTACAATTTAAAAAGTGTCTTTTTTTCCCCCTCCTAAATTTGGCACAGTAACTAGGCTGGAGAAGGTTACAGAGAAAACTAATTAGTCCACAGGGGACAGAATAATAAGCCATCCCAACACCTTTTATCTCACAGCCACTCAGTCCTCAAACTTGATTTATGCTTTTTATTCCAATATATTTTCTGTTCGTTTTGTTTCCTTGTTGTTCAACAAACCACTTAAAGACATTTGAATGCTCCGTGGGTTGTTCTCTGTTGCCAAAACTTTCAATTTGTATTCTCATTTTGCCTCCAAGTGGTTATAAGTATCTAAATGACCCGTTTCTTTTTTCACGCTGCTCGTTGCTTTCCCTTTACAATCTCAAGCTGCACGTAAACAACAAGGCTGTCGGATAAGATAACACTTTAATGATTGTTGTGGGGAAATTGGGCATTGACTCTCATGAGTCATCAGGGTCAAAGGACATAAATTGCCAGTGGAGGTAAAAACCACCAGGCTTGTAGGTATATCATAACCGGAAGAATGGCAATATTTACCGGCAACACAATAAAAAAAATCCAAATATTCAACTTATATGGATTTTTGTTCATTGTGGCAGACAGTGTTAACTTAACCTCTTCCGGTTAATGTGTGGCTCCCTCTGCTGTGCACAAAGTGCCACTGCCCTTTCTCCCACAAACATACAGTACAGTATATGGCTTGCCTGCAAATGGCAAAAACTGAAACTAAAAATGGCACTTGCAATATGCCAAACACCAATGAGAGAGAGCAACGTGAAAAAAAAGGTCGTTATATTCTGAAAGGACATAAACGTCTCAGGAACCTTCTGAACCCACTAAACCTATTTGTAACATTTCATTCAAAAATGTGAAAATGTGATCGCATTTTATATCTTTGAATCCTCCAAGTTGTATAAATGTAAGATAAAAAATAAAACTTGCAGATGTAGCTTTTACTGTATATGAATAGAGCATCTCAGGTATTTTAAAGGGTTCTCTTAGGATGTACTCACAACCACCAGGTCTTAGCAGTAATAGTATAAATAGTATTTATTTGAATAGACCATTGTGTATATACTGTATCTGTGCAATGTAGGAGAGAAAAACTATGAATATTCTGTATAGTTGCTGTATGTACTGATAGGCACTTGATAGGCATATCCCCTATATCCCACAAGATACTGTATACTCTAGCTGCAATTATGTCTCTATCAAACTATCTGAAAATGTATTCTTCATCTGTGTGGAGATGGTGGTACTTAAATATATATAGTATATTTGTAAGAAGTCATCTATTTCACTCTTGTGTGTGCTGTAGAAGGCCCAAAAGAAAAATGCAGTTCAGTATTATCTGGATGTTTTCATGCGTTTTCTGTATTCTACTCGTAACTTTGTGACTTTATTCAAGCTTAAATAAAGAGATCTGACTTTAAAATGTGTGGAGACAGACTGAAAGACGAACAGGAAGACCGACACATGCTTATCAAAATAAAATGAACCTGTTCCTTACTCAACATGACCCCCTCACCATTACTATCTTCCGTTTCCTTGTTTTCATCTCAATGCAAAGCATATAGGCATATATACACTGTGAAATATGACTCAATAACGGACTATCCTTTATCCATTTGCGTGAAGCTATGTATGTATAAACAACACCACTATGATCACCATAAAAAAAAAGCAGGAGGAAGTCTGAAATTAAGAAGTATAACGATGAATTAAACATACTGCAAGAAGGACAACAATGTACTGTAGACCCTGTGTCTCTACACTAGATAAACAAAACATGAACAGTAATATATTTGAAACACAATACAAACAGCTGCAGGCTCAAGGCTATTATCTACTTCTCAATATGTTTTGTTCTGGAAAATATGCGAACACTTTGCAAACATAAAGTCTAGACTTTTTTTTTTTTTTTTTCAAACTAACAACTAGAAGAAGCACGATTGAGATAAGGACTCATTTTTATGGATAATGTTGCAACTTTTCAACAATTTTCAACCAACTTTTCGGCAACACTGAGAAAAGAGAATTAAGCACCACCACGAGTAGCTGAAGCAGTATAAGGAATATATAACTATGGACAGTGAAGAGCGTGTGATGCTAATGCAACAGGGGAGGGGGGGGGGGGGGGGAGGAGCCTGGGTATGCTAAAGAACGTTATGACACACTGGAGAGAAGGTCCCTCCCCTTCCAAGCCTGGTCTGCTATCAAACACCTTATGATACAAGAAGTCAACTGACGATTGGACGAGTTATTAGCCCTCATCCGGAGAACGTTGAGATTGGCTACTTTTGTTATACCAAAAAAAAAAAAAAAAAAGAAGATAGAGAAACAATTGATAGTGTAATTCTGAAATCAAATAGTTCAAAAAACCAACATCGAGCTACTTAACCTACTATTTAGACCAATGATACCACAAAGCTGGTTGTACTCATCTAGCTACAGTCAATAGTGCATTTGATATATGTGTTTACACAAAATATGTAAAAATTTAGGTGCCATGAAGGAATGCTAGATTACTGAATACACACATTACACTGAAACAATTCAATTCATGTCTCTGCCTTTGCTTTCAAAGAAGTGATGATGTTCGTTTGGCAGTGTTTAACTTGGTACTGAACAGACAACAACACCAACATCATGAGCTGTGTGCCATACATGTGGCAGTACTGTTGGAAAGAGATCTCGGCAGTTGCTTACATATTCTATTTAGTGCATTGTCTGATAAGGCATGAGATTACCCTCCACGTGCTGTGTAGAGACAAAGATAGCACTAGCATGCAGCAATATTGCCATCCTGGCAACAACAGCTACAAACAGCAACCATACAATTTCGGCGTATATGCACAGCAACGGAGACAGGCCTAATCAAATGTTAAATAATGTGCTACTTTTACTGAGGACTCACCTCACGCTTTTTCAACTTATTTTTTTTTTTTCTTTTTTTGTTTTAGCCGGGGAGAAACCAGAATACAGAAAGTCTCCAGGTCTCACATGCTCATCACTTGACTTCACTTCAGCTGACTCCACAGGGATCAGAAATCTAGTAGCAATTATATGAAATTTCAAAAAGCTGGATATAACTTCTCCAAACGGGTGCAATGAAGTACAACAGTACTTGACCTACAGGCTTTTTCGTCAGATCTCAGAACAAATGTTACCGGTGCCGTGTTCGCCCCAAAAAGGTTTGGAGAGCTGCTTCTCATAGTACCTGCGCTGCATATTGCAAAGGAAGCCCTACAGTTCAGATATTCCACTTATTAACAGTTTGATTAGGCTAAATACCACACAGACACTCACAGACATACAAACACTAAGGAAGGGACACAACTGTGTACAACCGACAGACAGATATCAAAGAAGCTGCATTCCATCACCTCCCGCACCTTAAAACCCCACAGAAAGTTGTTCTAGGACACACATATCATTTATGTTACACACACACACACATTTTAAATGTATTACTATTAATAATACAACAATAGTTATTATTATCATTACCTCCGCCAACGGAGTTGGACGGGAGTTGTGTTTATTATTACTGTTTCACTGTTAATGTTGTTTGGCTTGGATGTTCTTGGAGGAAAATTCTGTCTGTTTCTAAAGAAATGCGATTGATTAACTGTTATAGGGAGCTGACTCCATAAAAGAATGAATTCAAAAGGTTAAAACATAGATGAGCACACATTATGGTACATATTTAAATAAAAATAAATGCTTGCATTAACACGGCACAAGGATATACTGTAGGTAACTGCAAGCGATAACAAAAGCCAAGAACCACTGAAGTACTTAATGAATAAATTGAAACAAAGCTATTCTATTACATGTGAACTCTACAACCAAATGTTAGATTTAAAAAAAAAAAAAAAATCCTCTTTTCTAAAACTATAATATCTCTGTTAACAGTAGTGCACTTATTGGTTTAAGCAGTGCAACATATATGCAAGAAAATAATGCAGTCCACTTATCAAGATTTAAAAAAAAGAAATGTTTTTTTTCCTTTGAAATTGAATAAAAGAAAATCATAGAAGTTCATTTAAGGAAAATGATTAAATATTAAGCACAGGCATTTTAAGAAAATGTGCAAAGTAGCACTTTGTTTTTTTGAATCTACAGCAGGTCTTTTTAAGCTGTATGCAGTTTGTTATTATTTTAACAATACAACTACGAAAGTGTTCGCTCACATAAATGAGCAAATCCTCCAGATTGCAGTTGCATGTGTGTGTGTGTGTGTGTGTGTGTGAGTGTGAGAGTGTCCTATTTCGAATAAAAAGCAATAAAAAACTATTCAAATATTAGAAATGAGCCTTACGTGATGTGATGCACGGATGACAACTTTTGCACACTAACTTCCAAATCTATTCTGTACATGCTGTGTCTCAGTTTGTTTAGAAAAATCAGGAATGTATACTATCGTCTAGAAAGTCCATCTGCAACTTGTGGTATATCACGAAACAGTGTGATTTCAAAAGAGCTACTTGTTTTACTTTGAGACTGCATTTCCTTTCATCACGTTGCATGCCATTGGAGCTGCCATTGGAGCCAATACATAAAGAGTTATGCATTTAGCTCCCACTTGCTGAAATAGCGTTGCAATAGTAATGAATAGGTTGCACAGGGGTTTCAGGATCAGGATGGCATTTATTTCCAATTGATTCAAATTAAATACTTCCCTCTTTGTTCCAATCAACGACAAGCCTAAACCCCCCAAATATTATAATCCGATTATCAAATTACAACCATGTAGGCTGATCAACAACAATAATTAAAGTTACAATTTGAATCTGCATCCCATAACAGTCAGGTGCAAGTTGAGGAGCAGCAATTATGAAGGAGAGAGTTTAGTCGCATAACTGCCATAACTGTGAGTGTGAAAGGCTAAAAAAACAAAAACATCAGCAAAAGAATCTTTCTTTTTTTCTCATGTTTTGAAATGGAAGAGGTCTACTAGCCTTAACAGTCTTTTAGGATATTAGTGGCAGTGTATGCAAATGAGTTAAACTCCAAACTTCAGAAAAAAAGAAACATATTTTTGCTCAAATACTGTCTCATCAACACACCCTAATTTAGTCAACGTAATCTTAACCATCAAAATGCATGGACAACAATTACAAAACATGTGAGAAATATTTGCCCCTGTCACCACCGACAGGAAGTTACATTTCAGTAAAATGATTGAAATTGGTACCTTGACAACAGCTGCATTATAATCCCTTAATACCATAGGAATAAATAAAACCCAGTGTCAAATTAACTACTCTCCTTTTTTTATTTTACATAAGAAGGCAATCTTGTGACCATCAGTATTTGTTTAGAGGGAATATGTAGCCCAACCCCAGATGATTTTTTTGTTATTGTTGTTGTAAATTATACCACAGTAAGCTTGGACATCTATAGTTTCCAAACTGGTCAGTATGGGTTCACAACTGCCATGATAAATGTTTCATGGCAATGTACACACACACACACACACACACACACACACACACACACACACACACACACACACACACAGAGACGAAAAGACAGACACAAGCAAATACACAAACGCTCAAACATATATGCACATGTATATTCATTCAGACATATCGACACTAAAGGTGTGTTTGTGTGTATGTGTTTCTTTCGTAGGCCTTTCGGTAGTGTTCAACACATAAATCAATATTTTAGGAAAGCATACATTTAGAGGCCTGTAGTTAGGATCCATCCAGTAGATCAATATCAAACTACTAAGCCTTAAGGCCACCATCTTTTTTTTCTTTTAGAATAACAGAAAAAAAGAAAGAAAACAATAATTTTTTTTTTTTTTGGGGAAACTTAATGTGCCAGTGTCTATACTCATTACTCTTCATACCTCAAAATAAGAAAAGGAAAATCTAGTGCCATTTATTTGTCATTCTTTTTGAAAGAAGTTTATCTATTAGTACTTATCCATCGGAGACATGCATTCGCATGTGGTCATTGAAGTGCTCCATTTGGTCGAACTTGGCAGGGCAGACGGAGCACACGTAGGTGGTCCCTTCTTGGCAGCTCACTTCTGCAGCTACACCCACTCCTGTTCCAACCCCAGCCCCTACTCCAGCACCTCCGCTCACTGGCATGGCGAGGGCCACCACTCCAGCTCCAGGCTCAGGGACAGCCATAGGCATGGGAATGGAGACCAGGGCCGGGGTGCCTGCGCTCACCGACAGCCCCGTGATGGTGCCGCCTGTGCTGTGCAGGGCCATGTGCCTCTCCAGCAGGGTCTTGTGTGAGAACTTCTTCTTGCAGATGTAGCACTCATAGGACTTCTCTCCACGGTGCAGCCGCATGTGGACATTGAGAGAGCTCTTCTGGGTGAAACGCTTGTTGCAGATGCTGCACTGGTAGGCCCGCACCCCTGTGTGTGTCACCATGTGTTTGATTAAGTAATCCTTCAGGGAGAACGAGCGCCAGCAGATGCTGCACTGATGAGGCTTCTCACCTGGATGTACATGCAAGACAGGAGCATTAAGGGGGGGAGAAAGAAGAGAGACATTTTGAGGATCAGGTTGACAAAATATGGAAGAACTTGTGGAGCAACATTTGACGCCTGAATACACCAGTGGTACATTTCTCCAGCAGAGGGATTAATTAAACCTGTATTAGCTTCGTGTTGATACTTGTTCAAATATGTGCTGTACGCTATAGCTTCCTGAGAAAAGGTGTCCTATAATGTACCTCTGATGCAGTAATGGTAACATGTACACCTTGATATCTTATGAAAAGTAAAAAGTGCTGGAAAGACTACGAGGAGGAATTTGAAAATCACAATTTTAATTCCTATACGATCACGAACCAAATAATTTATGCTCCTATTTGATTTGTTCAGACGGAAGCTCAATTTACATAATTATTACATTCTTGTCTGTGAAATATTAAAGTATTAATCATTGCGTAAGACAAACAGGTAGAGGAAGAGACTGACAAATCTGTGAATAGGCAATTTATATCATGCAAGTTAATGAAGTCCTGTGTATCTACTGTTTGCTGCTGCACTGAATTAATGTGAAGCTACCTGTTTTGATTTAATGAAGCCAATATTTTATACTTTTACTTTATTAGTTTTTCCTTTCTTTTTTTTTTGCTTTACCTGTTCAGATCAGTTACACATTAGCACCATAGAGCTAGCACATACATAACAGGTATACTTTGCTAATTTTGCTAATATATTTGCAATACAACGGAAAAGCTGTCTCTTTTTTATTGCAGCCAATGACACATTACCTCTGCTGCACATGTGTATTATGCATTGGTGTGTCCACTGTCTTTAGGCTTTTTTGAGCGTGTATTGTACAAATCTATATTTTTCGGAATTATCATTCTATTGTAATGACAGAGGTTTTTATCACCATCATCGATGTGCCATGTGAAGATTAAATAGAATATTATTATAATATTATTTACAAAAGTACCTCTTGATTACTTTTTTTTTACTGAAATAAAAAATGTAAATTGCACATATATTAGATTAGAATGCTGACATCCTGTTTGTTTTTGAATGATATTTGAAGACCGAGTAAAGGTAATCCGTCATTGATCGCCATGAGACGTTGAGATCTCGTCCCATGGGACTGATCGATCAGTGACTTTCCGTCTCAATACGTCATCGCTCTGCTCCACACAACTGTGTGAGTGAAACTGGGAAATCTAGTTTGAAATGGCCGTCATAGCTGGCTCTGGACACGCAATGGATTCTTATGATTAATAATGGCTATTTGAGTAGGCAATCTTCTAATTACATGACATCTAATTCTTTCTATCTGTGGTGGTGATTTCGACAGTTCATGATTGATAAGGCTGTCGGTGCGAGAGGAAAGCAGTGCACAGTGTAATGATCTGCTGTATGAGCAATCTAATGCCACTGTAAGTCAGATGAAAATAATAATAAAAATACTAGTCAACTGTGACCAAATGAATGTCGAAATTGAGGCTGTGCTTTTATCCTTTTCCAGTATAAAAACACAGCATACATACTAATACTATACGTTTTATGTACTAATACTCAAAGTATACTGTATTGATTTCATCACTTTCTCAGTGTGAACAAACTACCACCTGAAACCCTGGGTACACATATAATGTATTGCAATAACAGCATTAATAAAAATGAATAGCCTTTTGTCTAATATTGTTATGTTTAACATCTTTAACATGATCATAAATAAGACCTCTGATCTTAAATGTTTGTTATCTACTAACCAAAAAAGATTTCAAAGGTATTTCTGCAACTACTATCTACACTGACTATGGATCATAAAATAATTTAACAGAGCTACTGACATAAAAAAACAACTTCACTTCACATAAGACATTCTGACTTACCAGTGTGGACAAACATGTGTTTGACGAAGTTCTGTTTCGCAGTAAAGTTTTTACTGCAGAGAGTGCATTCATAGGGCTTCTTTTCCCCTGGACCAATTCCTGCTATGACCTGTTGCTGCATCGCTTGCGCTTGCGCTTGAGCTTGAGCTTGCTGTACCGACATGGGGTTCGGGAATGATGGCATTGCAGGAGACGACATGGCCACAAACTGGGTTTGCTGCTGGCCAGGAAGGTAAGAGAAAGGCTTGGTGTCTCTATTCAGCTGTGTAGGAAAGAGCGTGGGCAGGAAGGTGCTTCCAGCAGTGCCCATCACTTGGGAATTGCTGGTCACGGTGAGCGGCATCCTCAGATTGCTGGTGTGTGATTCTGCCTGGCGCATGTAGTGCGGGGCACTTGACAGGGACTGGGACATGACTGAGTTTGGCAGGGGCTGCATCATGCTACTGTCACTAGTGCTGTGGGATGTGTCCTCGTCCTCCGGGTCTTGCACTTGCTCTGGGGACGAGTCATTGACCTCTATATGCACTGGACCTCCTTCACCGTCTCCGCCCCCGTCTCGGCCATAGCCCGTCAGGTACGGCTGCTGCTCCATAGCATCTGGCTCAGTACTGATGGAGGAGCTCACCCCTGAGTCAAAACTTTCAACCTTGGATTCACTCTCCACACCCTCAGTATGGTCCGTGTTGTCTTGGCAGTCCAAATTACCGTAGCAGCTGTGCTCGTCTTCGGCCTCCTGCTTTATGTGCATCCCTCCTGTATGTATGCGTACCGGTCGGGGCTGCTTGCGGCAGTGGGTGGACTCTGCTGTGGAGATGAAGCGGTCGACCTGCTGAGATCTCTCCTGGATGCGGTTCATCCAGGGCGGATCTTGAGATTGCTGGACCTCCTGAGTGCTTAGAGTGGGATCGTAATTTGTCGACATAGGGCTAATGTACAGGGGGCGCTCGCGGGTGCCGTTCTGCAGAGTGAGGCCAGGGTAGGAGTACAGTGATGTGTATGCACGGTCCATGCTTTGTGATGTTGCTTGCATATAACCTGACTCTGCGTCGCTGCTGGGCCCAGAGGTGCCGGACTCTGGCGTGCCACGGGGCGTTTCCTGACCAGAGTCTCCTGGTATAACAGGGAAGCCCCCCGGCCCGGCCAGGCCCACATTCTGGGACACGATGCGGGTACACTCATCGATGACGGTCTTGATCTGTAGGATGCTGGCAGCAGTCAGGATTTGCAGGGCCTCTGACTGAGATACCCGCAGAATCCCGCTGTACATAAAGTCGATCAGCTTTTGGATGGATTGCACCGAGACCACAGAAGGGATCTCAATGTCGCTGTAGCCCAAGAGCAGCTTGTCCTGAAAGAAGGGGCTTCCAGCAGCCAGCACGCACCGGTGAGCTCGCAGCATACTTCCATGGATCCGAACAGTCACGTCACAGAAGTGCCCACGGTTGCGCTGCTCATTGAGGGTCTCAAGTACAGAATTGCTGAAGTTGTGGAGATTGATGTTATGAATGCGCTCGGTCATCCCCTTGCAACTGATGTCACCTGCAGGCAGGACGCAACACAGCGAACTTAAAACCTCGGACACACAATCACTACATTATTCAACTGGATTTAATAATGAAGTGAAGGAGTTTACAGTATCATAACAACACTATATTTATATTCTTGGTTTACAGTATTACTGATATATTAGGAGTAATAAAACCGTGTAATTGAATAATCAAATATACTCTCTGTAATAGAACCAGTTCACAGTACTGCAATCAATTAAATATGTGAACAGCGATATTAATACTGATACTGTAATTCTAATCACTCCAGTCTCAGTTTCAACAACTCAGTTAAATTTGTCTCTTGAAATCGTGGTTTAAAAATGTTACATTGACATGGTGAAAGACAATTAAGATGGTTCCCATCTAATTATTACAAGTTTCTCCATGTGTGTTCCTGAAATTCCTGCAACCACCAGTAGGTGGTGCACTGGGCTTAGATGACAACAGGCCTCTTTTGTTAGCCATGTGTTCGCTGTGATGGCGCTTCCTAACTACCCTAGGAATACACTGATCAGCGTGTAAGATAACTTAAGATGCTTTTCTTTCCCAGTTAGATGTGAAAAGAAATGAAAACCTTAATATAAATTGGAGAGGTAGAAAGCGTCAGAATTATGCAAATTGAGGGTCTCCATAATTGCTGTAAAATTAATTTCTTTTGCACATAAACATTCCTGAGTATAATTGAATTAAAGCGGTTGACCTTATTTGAGTCATTATTAAACACAGCCCTTTTTGTTAAAGATAAATCTCCTCATTTTGATCTTGGAAACTGAACAAATCCATGTCCCAAATGCTGTAGATAATTCAATTACACTATGTCTGTCAATGAATAAGAAATATATTGATGAAAACGTATTGGTGATGAAATTAATCAACACATAACTTAACTACTGTATATATGGGAAAACACTTGAACATGTAGATAATTGCTTTATAATATGGAATGCAGTTAAACACCGAACAGAAATAAATTGAACAGTGGTGGTAACAATAAAACCATATTTGGTAGTAACAGATATATTTATCCAAATTAAGTAGAATTTAGCTCAAATGTACTGCAGAAACAGTGCAACCGTGTTAGCGGGAAACAAGCGTGAATACTTTGTGCTAAGTTATTTCCAACTTACACATAATGGAAAACGGAAAAACGGAAGCAGTCCCGTACTTACAGTTAGATGACGTTTTGTTCCGAAGATGTTTGTGTGGCTGGTGATGAAGTGCGGGTCAAGCTTCAGTTTGCTGGTGGTGATGGCTGATCAGAGGCCGGGTGCTGTAGGCAAGGCTGTCAGTCCTCTCTGTCCAAATCATGTGTTGATCTGCCACAGTGTTTGGAGGGGGAGAGAAAAGACAAAGACAAATCTTAATGCCACATACTGCCTCGTCGATATTGCCACTCCCTTAATGAACCGGGAGCCACAGTAACACAAAAAAATCTTCCACCGACACGCTGCAACAGATGTGTGAAGAGTTTTCAAAGCCGAATGAATGGACGTTCCTGTGCGCACAAGACAACCAATTACAAATCAAGGTTGAAAATAATATTGGTGTAAGAGCCAGTTTCTTCTCTCTGCCGTTATCTGTGCCGCTGGGCAAAAAAAAAAAACCACACCCTTAAAAAGAAGAAAATTTATCTAAATTCCTTATAAATTTAACCAGAGCAAATATTTCAGGGAAAGTCTCAGTCACACTGACCACAAAGAGAGAGAGAGAGCGCGTGTGTGTGGACATTTTTCTGTTCTTTTTCATTTTCATATCTACAAATTAAACAAGACAATGCCCAATACAGACATAGAGCAGACATTAGAAGTTGTAATAATAGAAAAAAAAAAAAAAAAGTCTCAAATTAACTACACAAGGCATTCATTGAAAAACACAAGACAGACATTCAACAACGTCAAGCATGTGACGAGCTGGTTTGGTGATGCTCAGAAAGCCTCACACGATTGCTCTACTACTGTACACACACATTATTATGCAAAAGAATTTATCTCAAAAGTGGAGACAAAACCGACCACATTGTGGTCAGGCAAGCTGAAAAACATATGCATTGAACCAATGAAAAATGCCATTACGTTTTCTCTCTTGCTTGTCCCACACAAGTCAAAGGGCCTTCAAATATTTCTACCAACAAAGCTTTAAAAAGGTACGTGGAAATGACTCTCTGTGTGTTGGGGAGGGAATACTTATCATTCATTGTAGTTTGGTTCAGAATTACAAGTGTGATCCGACACTCTTTACATATTTTTTTAGAAACAAAGTAAGAATGTTTCGCAGCGGTCACGCTGGCTACAACGTGAACATCAAGTGCTCTCTGAGGAATGCCAGCAACAACAGTGTGTGTTGCTGAATGAACAGAACAAGGCTAGGATTTGACCAGACCTGTACGTTAATGTTGACACATATTATTCTCGTACAAATCCCTAATACTTTCAGAGAACACACCTCCCGCTTTGAGATACTGCGGTGAAAGCTGCAGATGAAAAAGCATGTTACTTTCAGTATGTGACCTGTGTGTTTTTCCTACTGGAGGTGTCAAGGTAATAGATATTAGGCCTCTAAAATAGTCGAATAAGATGAGGATTTCATCTAAAGTTTAGTATGGAGACGCAGAATATCTGGGAGAAAACCAGAGGCGAGGGGTTAAAGTGTAAAAACTGAAATAGCTGTGCTCACAGCCTGGTTTGTGTCCACAGGCCTCACTTTGAGAAGTACTGCGGGCAGTAAGACATGCGCTCGCTTTCTTGAAATGTCCTTGTCAACTAACAAATCTGTTAGATATAGACAAGTAATAGCGTGTCTAGCAGCAGAGGGTGATCACTCGATACTGAGACGGATCATTCTTTGGCACTAAAACACACACACACACACACACACACACACACACACACTGGTTGGTTCTTCCGTCTTGGTCAGGACAGAAAATATATTATACAGTGAAATTCTTAACCCCGAAATCTATAAAATTACACTGTTCTCTAACCGTAGCTATAAAACTCTAACAGCAACCTTTAGCCGGTGTATTACACTCCTCAATATAAGCTTGAAACCCCAACATGAGTTCTAATACCTAAAGATAACACCCTTCTGTAGGTGTAACCTTTGCCTCAGCCTAACTGCTGCTACTGAAATAATTAAGAATGTACTTAGTCGAAGTGAAAACCAACAGAAATATCATGGTTAAAGCCTTGTCTTTAAAGCACTGCACACAAACATGAGCCAAAATGCTTGAATCCATAACTGTGGCAAATATTTGACCTTTTTTTTTTTTCTTTTCCAGCAACGGTTAGATTTGGATGTAACTGTATTCTGGTGCCATGGGCCTTTTTATTTTTATTTTTTTCGTGACTACTGTTAAGACAATGCAAACATGTATGTTCCCTCTCTGGCTTTCCCTCGCCACCCAGACATGTAAATCCACCTGCCTACGGGGTAAAGTGAGGTGAATGCGGGCAACAAAGGGAGCAGGCCAAGAGAAGCAGGCTTCAGTTGCCCAGACTGCCACTCACAACAGTGATTCCATTTTAGCCGTGACACAGTGGGTGAGCAGCAGCCAGCGCCTACCTGCAGTGAATTCTAATCAGCCCAGGGGTCTGTCCCCCCTCTCCCCCTCCCTCCTTCCCTCCCTCCCTCCTGTACCCTGCCTTGGACTAAAGGGGCTGATGATCCTTCAAAATTAATTAGATCCTTGTAGGAGGCAGCCATTTTCTTTCACTTCCAAACGCTCCACCAAAAAAAAAAAACACCACATTTTTTAAATCAACCAAAATCGGGGTGTGTATTTTACCCTCCTCACATTGATCTCTATCTCTGTGTGCTGCTACCTGTTTCCTGTTTCATCACGTCGAAACTCCCTCGCCGTCTTTTCTTCCGTCTGTCTGTCTTTCCGTCTGTGTGCCCCCCCCTCATTCTCCCTTCCCCCCCTCCCCCCCTCCCCCCCCCCCCCCTACAAACCTTCCCCAAGACCCTCCCTCCCTCTCTGGCTGCCTCTCCATGCTCCCAGCTCTGTGTCTGCCTCTGTGGAGTTTGCTGTCAATAAATCCCCAGAGGTCAGTTTGTCTGCTGGAAATCAGACACAATGCTTCAGACCGCCAATGCAATGCATGCTCTGCTGCTGCCGCCACAACAAAGACTGAGGAGGGGTGGAGGGTGGGGGGGGGGAAGAGTGGGGCAAAAAAAAAAAAGAAGAGAGAAAGAAAAAAAATGAAGACAGGGAGATGAGGATTGTAACTTCACCAGCCAGACTCCAGGTTAATCAGCAGCCTGTATTAGGTGACAAGCTCATGAAATACGCTGCATCGAATCGGACATTAGTTAATCAAAGGGGGGGTCGGGGGGGGGGGATAAAATGGGAAGATGGGGGATGGGGTTGAGGACAGACATAAGAGGCGTGCTTATGAAAGGAGCAGTATCAGCCATGTGAATAATATACATCCTGAATATGCAAATACTGCTTACAACACACACTACAAGCATATATTCAGGGCTCTTGATGCATTTAAATCTGGAGACAAAAGGGCCACGGGGCATTGTGAAAAAGCTCATGTCCATGCATGTGCGTACAGCACCTCAGTGAATCTGATGCAGATTTGCCCTTATCAAGAGTGTTGTGTGTTACATCTGATTAATAGTCATTTGTGAGTTTGTTTGAAATCTCTGCTGCTTAACCGTCGCTGTCCAACATTGTAATTATTAATTTCAATGATCCATTTAGCCCAAGTGCATTAGCATATAAACTAGCAGAAATCATACTTTAATAGTATGGTTTGGATACGTGATCTAATGCGATTTAGTAAACAATGTAAATGTGCGGCGAGCACACCGGGAACTGTTAAGCAGCAATCAAGTGATGCGTCGCTCTGACAAGTGATAATTCAAGTTCAATGAAGACACCGCGTTCAGTTCACTCCTCTGACAAAACAATTTACACCTCGCTGCAATCAGCCAACATCTCTAACTTTTCTCAAAAAATAAATTAGAATAATCCTCAGGTAATGCTGTTGTGTCGCGGGTTCCCTCTGACAATTCAAAATTATTCTTTTTAGGTAACTAAATATTCATCTCAGCCCAACAATGTTGTGTTGGCTGATTGAATCCGAGTAATTTAGAGCGCCGTATCTCTTATTGCATTCGAGTGTTCGTCCATAACGTTGTGAAGCAATTAACAGGTAAGGTTTGCACCTAAATCACACACACACACACACACACACACACACACACACACACACACACAC
>NW_022280076.1:2277674-2306088 GCF_004355925.1 Anarrhichthys ocellatus | reverse complement strand
CACACACACACACACACACACACACACACACACACACACACACACACTTCAGGAGACGCAGAAGAAAACACCCCACAGTCTCACAATTGAATTGATTTGCCTTTATAGCAGTCACTGAGAATCATCAACAAGCACGTAGGCTGTTTGACAAGTTGAGCCAAGATTATTTTTTTCTTTTTTCACTCTTCCTTCCTTCTTCCCTTCACTGAAATTTTAGGTGTAACATCACCAACGAATTATTCTTGAAATGTGTCTGAATGTCTGATGGTACTTATAACGCGTATCAATTACACTTGAACCAGGTGTTGTCCAAACAATTTCGACACGAGACGTCCTGCTGCTGTACTTTGAACTGGCCCTTCACCTACAACACAGACCAGTGACTCTCCCTTCAAAATACAGTTTCGATTTCAAGCTCACCACCAGGGACAGTTTAAAAAAATATGCAAAACGCTGTAAAATCACATTACATCAATTGGCAACTCTTTTTCTTTCCCCTGTTGTGAATGCTCTCTACTTGGTGGAAGCACTGTGAAGTAATTACAGAGTGCCAGTGTAATGTTATGGCCACCGCTCAATCCAGATTGCTTGAATAACTGTATTATGTTGGTGCATTTCTGTGCATCACACACACACACTATCTGGAACTGTTAACTCTTTATAGTCGCCATAAATTGAATCTAACTGTTCATGTTTAGTTCCTGCCACTACAATGTCTCAAATAGCACAGCAGATCAATGTGATGACACATTCAGTCCAACTGAATCTCAATGTGACAGGATGTGCGGCTTTCAAATAAATTCCTCAGGCAAACAAATAGCAGCACACACTACAATCCCACTACACAAGTAAAGGACAGTTTAAATATTTTTTTGACAGGACAGCTTGTTCAACTTCGTCATTTTCTGTCAAAAAAACAACAACACACCCACCACCGCCACCCGTTATCCATAGCACATCCTTTGTCTATTTGCAGATGGGAGGATAATCTACTTTCTAATATACTTTTGCAGGAACACAAACTTTCATGAATTGGCGCCATCAGTAACTGTATTTTAGAGCTTCCAAAAAAAAAAAAAGGAGCACAGGGGGCAAAAAAACAAACAGCCACTGCTGGCTCACAGCCATTGCAATTATAAAGGCAGTATCTCACTTTGGAGCTGGAAAGGACGCTTTTAAGAAATATCTCAGAACTGGCAAATGGCTGTGCTTTTGTTAATGAGCATTTGACCAAAAAGAATCACCTGACTACTCATATGATAGTCTCCAAAACACCTCTAACCCCCGAAGCAGATAATGCTAAATTCAAGAGTTATCATTTAGGCTCAAGTGTCCACAGCAACTGCCTCTCTACAGCTACTACACACATCGAGGACATTTTGCCTCTCCAAAAAAAAAAAAAAAAAAGGACCTCACGGGCCATTGGGAGATCTTCATGAACTTACAAAGATGCTCATACAGGACTTCTCTGTCTATTACTAGTGTATCATGAGAAAGGCCAGTTAAATAATTCTGTTTGGCAGGAGATATCTACTCAGCTGCCTGTGGTCTTATGCCTCTATTTATGCCTGGATTGTACGTAAGCAAGCACGATCTCAACAAGAGAATTGTGTTGCTGTAGCACCTTAATATCTCTGAGAGAAAACAAAGTTTCTCCTCACTTTATGTCCTTGGGAGATAAAACGGGACAAAGATGTTTTGTTCTGAGTGATTAGAGGATAGTGTGGAACCTCTGCTACAAAACACTGCAGAGTACAGCTTACAGCAGAGCCTCTGAAAATGTTTAGGTTAATATTACGTTTGTCACTAGAGAGAAGAAACAGAAGGAAAACACTCGCAAGTACAAAACAGAATAAACAACAAAGAAGACTAAAGAGCAAACTGGTTATTCAGTGTGTGTGTGTGGTCTTGAAAATGTGAATTATATCAATGTGGTTATGATGCTCTGATGTAATGTGTTATGTATGTGATGACAATTGGAATGAAAATAGAATATTTTTTTCCACACGTTGTACAACGTGGCCTGTCCTGCCTCATACATGTTGTACATGAAGCGAACCTGTGATTGAATAAGATTCCAAATCTGATTAAAGCAACAACAACTACTTCATTATTTCCCCATTCGCGAACGTGAATGGGATCATCCGGAGAACTTCTGGACCGCGTGTTTCACCAGCATGCTGTCGAGGTGGTCCAGCACAGAGCTGAACTTTCACAAATGCAGCAGGGTGCTCTAAGCAGTTCAGCACAACCTCTGCACTGTTTGTTAGCCGGCCTGTGCTTCAAGGGTCAGCAAGCTAGCCTCTCTCCCAGAATCTGGCAAGCTCAATACTCGCCTTTAAACAGGATCGCCAAACACAAAAACAGCTGATGACATGCTGCTTCTTAACGACGCAGAAGCTAAGGAAACAGGTGAAAATGTACAATTTAGCAAAAAAAAAAAAGGTTTCATGATGTAACATATTTCTTTAGCCTGTAGCATTATTCAGATAAACTATGGAGACCTTCAACACACTGTGTTATATAAAATCCAGATAACTTAATACAAGATATTTTGTGCTTATTTTAGACCTTACGGGTGTTAGCACTTTGTAGTGTATTTCTAGTTTGGCAGGCTGTTGTGTTGTAAATACAGATTATGTATGTCTCGTCAGGTCACTTGACATATCTAAAAGTGTAATGCTGACACACTGAAACACAGCCGACCACACGAGTGCCCTATACACACTTTCACCGGTCCAGACTGGTCTGCAGGCCAGCTGAGCAATACAAGTTAGATATTCTGACTTGAATTTACAGCAGGACGGTTTGAAATTAACAAAAGTTGGCACAGAGGTAAAGTTTTCTGTTAATCTAATGGGGAGTGGGTGCAATCTAGCCACATTAGGAAACTTTATCCATACAATAATGTGTCGCAAGACAAATGTGTCAAGCAAGCCAACTACAGGATTTCACAAGAAATGAGAGAAAGGCCCAAAGGAAAAAATTAAATAAAATCAAGTTTTCAACCTTTTTGGGGTCAGAGACATTCTAGTGAAGACAAACTATTATCTAGAAATATGAGCTGATTCAAATGTTCCCAATATACAGTGCAACACACTGAACGGCCCCATGAAATAAATGTTTCAACAAGGACAATAAGGTCAGTGATCTATAGAAAGTATCAGCATGTATAACAGGTAAGAGTCATTTTGCAAATCTACAAACTACATCCAAAGAATGCTGTAAGTAAGACACACTGTTACTCAGTAACTGCATCTTTGGAGAGAACTACCTCACAGCAGCCCCAAAAACTGACACATATAAAGTTACAATAACGTATAAAAACACCAACTTGTAACACATTTATCAATACTATATCGATCAGCAAGTTCATTGTGCAATAGTGTATAACATCAGGAACAAAAAAACTGTAAATTGGTGTGTCAACATTTTTAGGAATATTTTCAAAAATTACACTCTGTGGTAAATTACTTTTTTTTCTAATTTAAGGCTGTACTTTGTGTCAAATTCTGCTGTAAATTACTTTTGCAGGCAGGTTACCTTGTGTGGGCATTCTCTTTTTATTACTCACAGAGCTCAGGAATGACTGCAGAGGAAATGTGCAATGTAGTTATACTCCTTCTATAGTATATTATAAGTTGCACATCAAATACCGACACTGATCACGTATTCCTTTCTCTGTTGCAAAGACATAGACTGGGCTTTTAAAGGGAGGCCTTCAGTGTTTTTGTCATGGAAGCTACTACTAGCTCATTTTCAGTATTCAAACCTCCTATTACGATTGTATGTTGGTGTAGTTGAGGTTGTCTCCTCTACTGAGTCAACCCAACGCACAAAGCGAGGAGAAAACACGGCCACCCATCAGCTCCGTTTATGATAATCATCTGGCCTTTTGGCCTCGCTAATGCACATGAATTGCTGGTCAGTGTGGGCTTCTTTGAATGTAGCAGATTTATTATCCTTGATGGTAACAATCTATAGCCCATAAGCCCTTGAGTGTAACCTAAGATCCTTAGTCGTTTCGAGTAACAGTACTATAAAAATCACGACGCATGAATGTGCTGCTTCTTAGTCATTTTTGGCGTCATTGTTGGATTGATAAGTGGAGGAGGGTTGAGATGTTTTCAGTATTCTTTGAGCAACAGGGGTTTTAACCTTCAATGACTAGCTGCTGTTACCTCTGTGAGTCTGTGTGTTAGCCCAGTGACCTGCCCAGGGTGTTGCCCTGCCTTCCTCTAAATGCATGTTGAGATATGTTGAAATGACCGTGAACAGGACTAAGAATGAAATAACATCAAGCGAATGAATGGACCTTGAGTTATCAGCAAGCAGCACAGCCTACTGGAGTCAAAGGCTACGAAAGACATTCAGTCTAAAATGCATTCATGTCATGGACTCATAGAAATTATAAAAGAAAAAAATATGCTTAATGTTAGTTTACATAGCAGCTGCCACAAAGTATTTTATTCTGAGTGCCATTAATAATACATTGGTGTACTAAGCACTTAAACATCTCATGGAGCCCCGACACATGGAGTGCATCTGGACTGAAAACGTTACACAGGTGGTATGAACGAGAGTCGATGTTACTAGAGTCATCTCAATCACTTTTATCCTTAAACGTATTTTTGAAACAAGACCAGCAACTTTGATTTGAACGGACACATTGCTTTGCCATTTGTTTGTTGTTGAACAGGTTACACGCGCTCTTGCTGCACTTTTAATTCCCGAGAAATGAAGCCAAGGTGGAAGTGCCAAACACTGCAGCTCCTCAAATGCTCACTTGAGGGTCAATCTCCATAGACACGCATTTTAATATCCCTAAATTTTTATATTACTAACCCGTTTTAATTTGATCAAGGCTTAAAGATAGGCATAATTAAGGGCGTGGCTGCTGTCTCCTCTGCTGCCGTCACCTGGGCCCGCCTCAGCTCGACCAACGGTGCACTTATTGGCCCATTTTGGGATTAGCGGGAGTAAGGCTGTGTCAGAGCACCCTTAGAGCTTCACAACGGCTCTTCAGAAACCTATGGGTCACGTCACGGAGACGAAGTCCATGTTTTATTCTGTCTATGTTCCTGCATCACGTGGAGTAACAGTCTAAGAACACAAGAGTTCTCCATAATAAGCTATTAGTCGAATTAATAATGGTTTCCAGCTTCATAAAGGGAGTCTATTTTGAAATCTGTCTTTATCAAGGTCATTGTCAGGGCAATAAACAATGCCGACAGTATCAGAGCAGAAATCCCTTTCATTTCTACAATAAAAACGAATATTTAAAAAGAAAATTCTTTGTTAAAGAATTTCTTTCAAATGATGTATGACAGTGAACCCCCCCCCCCCCCTGAATGACTGAGTCAATAAAAAATAAAATTAAAAAAACAACCTTAGATTCTGTGGAAATACTTCCAAGAATTTTCATTTTGTGATAAAACCCAACACAAACACTATTGTGTAAATAATTCCCCATTGCACAGTGCATACCGATGTACATTGAAAGAGACTGTGCACAATCCTAGTTTGGCTGCTGTAAGTGCTGTTTACTGGCACGAGGCTTAAAAAAGTCTTCCTGAAGCCAAGATAGACTCAGAGAATACACGCCGCTTATTCTCTAAAACTGGTTTAAAAGTCACTGAAGACATAATTTCTACATTTTTCTTAAACCCTCTTTAGATACTCCCTCCCCCCCCACACCCTCACACCTTCAACTAGGCAGTGATCTCACCATGACTTGTAGAAAACCATATGGGTAGCAGGGTAAACTGAGGACACGCATGCACCTTGGCAAACACACAACTTGGCTATTAGAATCCAGGATACATTTTTCACATCAGTTAAATGCCTGGGCCTGCCTGTGTGTGTGTTTAACGAGAGCAAATGCAAATTAGGTTTAAACGCTTGCTTCTGTCATGCAAATGAAAATGTGTATTCGAACATACACTATTACAACAGGTTGCATAGATCTAAAAAAACAAAACAAAAAAAAAAACACTTTTGTCCTTGTAAGTTCCTCAAACAGATGACTATTAATGAAAAGCTTTAAAACCGGCCCTGAAAACATAAAGGAGCAGGAATCCAGAGTCTGTTAGCAATTTTATCAAAAGTAATGGAAACACATGGTTACACGCACAACCGGATTGTATTTGTACTGTACGTATTGTAATTTACAGGACAGCATTTTATGACAGTTATATTTAACAGAGGCTATTAATTTGGGCTCTGTACCAAATGTATCTGTAAACATTGAAGAATGACACAACAGGCTTACCCGGGGGCCAGTGCGTGTTCAACTGTTCCATGTGGGATGTGCACACATATATATTTTGGAAATATTTTAAAAAAAGTTATCCTAAAAACAATGTTGCACAAGGATATTACCAGTGTTTCACAGGACTTTATAAAGTTTTAGAACAGAATAAAAGCTGCCTGACAACAGCGTGGAACATTCACAAATACATATTTAGCCTCAATGTGTGTTTTCATTACACATTCCTGTGATACTTGCAGGGAGGGGAGATTCCAAAACAAAAGTCCTTTTGAAAACTGAAATAAAACCCACAAGATTTAAAGTTTGTTGTTTGTCAGTTTCCTGTGTGCTGCATGCTCTTAAAGTCATTGGGTTTTCAGTGCAATTCAGTTTTACAAAAGTAATTCTAACTGCCAATTTACTAAAAGGCGGAGTGGATAAGTATTTTGAAAATCCCTGCTCGATGAATTGACAAATTGAGGTATAGTCTTCACAAATGTGACATTTAACCGTTTTAAGCAATATGTACGCATAACTGACTGGTTGCCAAATATTTCTATCCTGGCAAAATGATCATCAATAAACCAGATACATTTTCCCTCCACTCAAACAAGGCATATTATTTTCCAGGAAGGAAATCGCCATAAATCTTTGTAACAGCATTTCTGTGTTGCATAATGCAGCTGTAGGGAAAAGTCTCTCCTTAATTACAAAGGCGACTTGGATGCATTCTCAATAGGTTTTGCAATTGTGTAACAAGTATTGTCAAGAATAAAAAAATTAAAATTGTAATGTGAAGAGAAGCACGTTATGTCAGCCAGGAGCCAACTAGCTAATAATTTATAGCTGCAAAAAAACAAAAACAAGGCGGAGTTAGCTAGTAATTAGATTATATTTGACTATGATCGAGAGATATGAGGAAAATGAATACGTATGACATCTTTGATCTAAAATAAGGCTGAATCTTAAGAGGTATCTAAGGTTTATTTTAGGGTTGTCATGGTAATTTGGGACTCAAATGCAGTATTAAAGCAGCAGTTGCTGTAAAACAGCAGTCTTTGCAATTAACATAATGTGAGAAACTTTAGGAGCTCTTGTTAAACAAAACCAAATCTTTAACCTGAAAGTCTACTCAAGGCTTAAAGGCTACGCTGTAGTTCATTATAAGACCCAACAATAACTTTAAGGCGTGCACCTGAAAACAGTCTCAGTTGGCAATCACATCAAAGATTAGTTTTGCTCCGTGGGGGAATATTCTTCTAACGAGAATTATGCGGGAACAGAAAAGGAGGGGAAAGGGATAAACACTGTCTGAGACAAAAAAGGCCACGTAGTTAACAAGCGCTGTGACATTCTGGATGCAATCCACAAAGTGGCTCGTTATATCGATGGATCTCTATTGCATTCCCAAAATGGCTGCCAAATATGTTCAACTGGGGTAGACAAAGTGCCAAGATGGACTCAAGTGCATATTTCTTTTCTTTTTTTTATGTCTTTTGTTATACTACAGTAAAATGCCCTGTTTAGGATTATGGATTACAATATTAATTTAACTTCATCTGTAAAAGGTCCAAATGCAAGAATTTATTTTGTATTATTATTACATTGCCAGTATTCTTAAATTTGCAACCAAATTTACATTTTCTAAATTTGAATTATTAATTATATTCAAATTAAATATTACGCGGCAAAACAAATAGTGGATTGAGGTGAATTCTATTCATGACCGATATGAAATGCTCTCTCGCACCTCTCCCGTCCTTTCCACTACTGTCCAAAAAGAACACCAACGCCTAAAAACCTTTTCAAGAGAGTTGTGTTGAAACCACACAATGAACATGGATCTATACATTTAAATATTTAGGTATATGTGCCACCAGAATTACCTGGTAAAAGCCCGGTGAAGGAATAACCACAAATGTGGCATTGCAGAGGCGTCAGAGAGACGTCTCTATCTTGACTATTTGGGCAACAGTGCCTTCGCTGCACTTAAAAAAATGATTTGGAATACTGACCTGCCATCTGTGTGCAAGTACAGTACAAGATGATTGTTATATGTCCCTTCCAAAGAAGCACTCATTACATTGGTGCAGCATGGTTTCCTTACACATTTTCACTTGAGCAAACCCAAATAATCCGGTGGGAGAAATGTGCGAACGGGTGACTAAATCAGCTCGAAACATTTCAAAATTGAATGCTGTGGACACATTGTGTGAGTTTGTTGGTCAATAATAAATGGCTGAATGTGAAGAGAGAGAACGAGAGAGAGAGAGAGAGAGAGAGAGAGAGAGCTCCAGAACAGAGGACGAGTGAAGGATGGTGAAGCCAAAAGAAAATTGGGATTGATTGCAGAGTGTGGATTAACTGACCGCCCCCAGCCCCCAGCCTTCATGTGAGGAGGTCTACAGTTTATCTGCTGGGTCTCCTTCATACAATAATGAGTTTCCTTGGTCTGCAGACATGCTCTTAAATATTCATTAGTCATGGGTGGGTTTTAGCCGTGACACAGAAAGCTGGCAAATGGCGATGGCTCAAACACTGTGAATATTAATGTACATGTGGAATATATACATATATATACTCATTAGTGACTTAACAGAGATGAAACTGGGCACCTGATACTCTGGACTACAAACACTCCCAACACACATATTGGCTGTCTCTCTTTCAGCACTGTACACCTCTCTGTGCTGATAAAAACAGAGTTTTTTTGACATCAAGCCGTGATGAGAGCTCACTTACGCACAAGACAAGTACCCTCCAATTCTTCAAACAATGAAATGTCCAAAAATACAGGTATTAAGTTTGTGTGGAGTTTCTTTTCAGATGAAGGGTATTCCAACCGGTGTATACGCTCTGTGACAATATCATTTGTACTTCACTCACCCACATGCAGCCTGTCAATCAATATGCTCCAATTCATATTACAGATGTATAATCATGCCCATAGCTGAAAATCTTACATCAAAGTGTAACGTCGGATTTCTGCTACACCGGGCTGCACGCGCAGCTCTCCCAATGTATCCATTCAGAAAACAAACGATCCAGTGCAGCGTGAGTTACATAACCAAGCCTATAGGATCGCAGCCCATTTAAGTTGTGGAAAGATATTCTGAATGAAGGCGGGGGGTGGGGGGGGGAGCAGGAAATGATCACAACACAAGTGAGAAGGGATGAACGCACAATTATGTGGTAAAACAAAACCCACACATATACACGGGTACACATCCACAGACCGGAGCTGATGGTCGCAGCGCTGCTGCGCTCTCGTGCAGCCTCCCCATGTGTCAAACCCGAGACCGGCCTTCCTGTGTGTGGAAACCTGCGTCCTCTCACGTCAACAGCGGTGACCACACCAGAGTCGACCTCCGACATGACTACAGTGCGTTGATGCAAAGCTCGATACCCACACACAACTTCTAGGGCTATAAGGGCGATCCTGCATGTGCCTATAATCAGACACATGCCGTATTGTAGAAAGCATCGCTTATAATAGCCACAAGAACACGCTGTATTACTCTCTTTATCTGACAAAGCCAAGCGCTTTAGGACAACATCTGTTTGCCACACACACACACGCACGCAAGCACACTCTGTCCGTTTCGCAGTCACACGCACACGCGCACACACAGACAGACAGACGCGCACGATCTCGCACGGATAGATGGAGCCCAAAAGAACAAGACATGCTCCTCCGGTTTAACTCCCAGTGGCCCTTTCTGTGAATTTTGGGCAGTCATTGCTCCATTTATTTTTTTTAATGGCGCCAAAGCGGAACATATACAGACATATTTTAACTTTATTCAAGGGGTGAAGCGCCTCTATAGTGCCATCTAATAAGCAAGAGCAAAGGAATCACGAGTTGTCCATGAATATTTTGCAACAAAATGTCTCAAAAGACACGCAGCAAGCGCCTCCTGCAACTTTAATTACACCAGAGCATGGCCCCATATCTAGGCCATGCCTTTGCCAAAAACATCCTCACATCGCAAACATTTTCACGAACTGTAGGCTCGGAATAAAAACGGATTGCGACCATTACCGAGATCATTCATTTTGGGGAAACATGGCACCAAAAAAATCCAGCCCAGAGTCCCACTGGATTTAGTTGTGATTTCTCTCAACTGAACCTGCGGTATTGTTTTACCTTCAGACACAATGTTAGCCATGCCTCCCCCAATCCGCCTGCTGAGCATATCTTAATGTAACCCCATCTCATAAATACCACGCCGTATTGATATTAATTCATAAAAAATGTAGGCTAGACATCTGTCTGAGTACAAGCGCTGTACAGGAGCCGCTGCTATGTATTTCAAAAAACGTCGAAACCCCTTCTCTTTCCGGCAACTTCAACAAACTGAAATGTATTTTAGAAATAGATTCGCAGCGAGACTATGCTGTGGTGCTCCGTTGCAATAAGGAAACGCGTTTCCTCTTGATTCAAATAACTGACCTAAAAGCCAAATGCGCACGTCGGCTGCCACAGTTGTTCCGGGCTCACAGTGTGTGAAATGTGAACGAGCAGCCTGCGAGCATCGCTGAGGCTTTCGCTTGATTCAGAGAATCGGACCTGTGAACACAGTTTGCCCAGAGTATTGTCCTCAAGTGTCCCCTGTCCGGCTCGCGGGCAAATGCGAAAGTAAAGGGCTAAAGGTAAAGGGGCATGTTGAGAGAATAATGACAGATGGGGAAACTTGCGTCATGCCAGGGCAGCGCGTTTTTTTTTTTTTTTTTTTTTTTTTTGTAGTCGAATATAAACGGACAACAAAACCTCTGGCATGCAAAACTGAGCCCGCCTAACATGAGGGACTCGTTTCATTGCATATCGTACGCTGGCGTCACGTTTATTGAATGTTTGAAATCCTCTAAAAAGGGAAGTTTTCGATTATCTAGAGCGTAATATGTGGTTGGTAAAGCCAGCCACAACTACATGGAAGTCCGCGGTATTTCATGCACATCACCCGAAAGTCTACGAGAAGGTTTTCCCCTCTTACACAGGAAATTCCTGTAATTTCTCCCCTGTAATAATTGCGTTATAGATAGTGTAAAGACCCATCCCTTTTCCTACTTTTCCTCAATTTCTTACCTGTACTTCGAAGCTCGTTCAAAAAGTGGCGACAGCGTTTCCACGGCTCCCCCTGTTTTCCCCCGACGAAGCGCGTATAGTTTTTTTTTTAATATGTTCCTTTACTTTGTTTCATTTCTCACTTCCATCTTCTTTTCATCTCATCAATAAACACACGCTGCAGCCTACCTTCATAGAGCAGCTCGGTTCAAGTGTGCCCTCCCATTTTTTAACTATACATCGAGTACTTTGAGGGGTGGAGGAGGAGGAGGAGGAGGAGGAGGGGGGGCATGCATGCAGGCAGGCAGGCACGCCTTTCACTTAAAGCTGCCATTGGAAGAACAGTGCACTGTCTTCGGTTGGATCAGAAATCCGCCAACATTATTGTGCCCCAATCGCAGGGAGCACAGTGGGACGGTGAAACCGGCTCCATTATGTCTCTGTGGAAGTGGTGGGAGTTATAGTAATAGTAGTTGTAGTAGTAATGTTCCTCCTACTCGAGGTGTTTTAAGTTTGCTCCTGCCAGAGCAGCAACGCAGCAATTGTATAAATGGATGTAACGATGCGTAACGTATCCCGTGAAGGATGAGGTTTCAAACAGGTTCCCAGCGATGTCGCGCCCCAAAAAGCGTGCGCATTAACCACATACCCAACCGTTATTGTGTCATTTTTAGCCTATGTCTTTTTATTGTGCGGGCTCCGACGCTTGCTGTTCAAAATATCAGCGTTCACAATTGTGAATGAACTCAAATCTATCCCCAGTCTGGATCAAAAGGACGGGGGAATTGTCAGTTATGTGTCCATCATGCGTCTGAACTTTGCATTGGACACCGTCTCTGCCAGTACAGTGAGCCAGCTGCGCCGCGGCCTCTCATTGGACGGCAGCGCCGTCAATCACTCCCGCCACCAACAAGCTAGATTGTCTGCCATGTCTTCTACTTTCTACGCATTTCTATTTTCTCATTTATTTATTTTTTAACGTCCCGAGCTGACCTCGCGGGGAAAAAAATTCGAGTCGGTTCAGCCGGCCAATCAGATGTGATAGAGCGATTGCTTTTTCTTTCTCTTGTTGTTGTTGATTTTTTTTGTCATTATCCAACGCCTTGAGATATATTCTGGTTGGCACAGAATAAGGCAGTAGCCTAATGGGTCATGAGGGATCCCCCCCGCACCCACCGCCTTAATGCCCCCTCCCTGTCTAGACAGTGACAGGTGTGCGTGTGTACGCACACGCTTGTCTGTAGTTCAGATCAGAATAATGAACCACGCGGATGGTAATGTCTAATAGATACTTTCAATATATTATTCATGAGTGTGATTCTGGTATAGCGGGTACAGGATGTTCCGTGTAAGCAGCTCTGCATCTTAAAAAAAAACAAGCTCTAACTGACAAAGAGGTCAACTAAGGTTACGCTCCACCAACCCGTCTTATGAAACGTCCTGGCTCGTGAGCTGCGGCGGGTTTTAAAACCTGCGAAAAGCTCTTTTATTTCTGTTTTTTTTTTTTGGGTGTAAAAACTGCACTGTTGAACTTTCATAGGTCTCCAGCTGTAGGGGCAGACAGAGGTGTCGCTTCAGACAAATCGCCATCGCTCGAGCTGAAAAGGCTCCGGGGATATATAGTTGTGTGAGCACCCAGGGCACTCAGTTGACTGTGCGCGCCATCTGCAGGACTGCGATGTGGATTAATACAGCGGGTTCAACGGAGGACACCCTTCCGTCACTGCTTTGACCTACATTAACCAGGAACACCGTAGGAACACCGCCACCGGCCTTAATGCGCTGCTTTGCGAATCCGTCAACGAGGCACGTTTCAAAGATGCTTTTAATGTTCATTAAAAGTCAGAATTGTGTCTCTTTTTTTTTTAGGATCACGGACTGAACGTCTCGTATATCCGTGTGGTGCACGCCTTCCCGGATCCGTAGTTTGAGATATCCCGCTCGATTAACACGGCTCAACCGGCAGCACGTGCAGGGAGGATTCAACGCAGAGAACATTTTGTTTTAGTGGTGGCTCTAAGCGATTTGCATGTTTGACTGGACATGGCCGATATTGCAGCGTGTCGTTGCCACCATGAAAAAAAAAACCTCTACAATATGCGTAGATTATGTATGTTTATTTTTTTTTTATTTTATAGAAAACAGGATACATTTTTTTTTGCAAAGCTTGTCACTGACTGTTTTTATTTTACTAATGCAGTGCCATACAATTACAAATTGCATTTCAACTGTTTCCCCTAATTGCACCTATCAATAACGCATACAAATAATAATGTGGAAATATGCAGCAACACAAACATGGGTTATAAAATGCAATATACTTGATATGATTGATATCAATTAATCTACAATGTTATGCTTCTCATGTAGCTTCCACATCTTAGAGCCTCTATAAAAATATATTTTTAATAAAAAAATAAATAATATTAATTGACAATAATTAGGGCAAGGCCTTCCCTGAGGATTATAAACAGCCTTTAATTGGGACACAATTTAAAAATGTCAAGATAATTAAACAGTTCAAATAATAAAAAAGTATATATTTTATTATTATATAATTATAAATTGGTTGAGTTATATATATATATATATATATATATATATATATATGTGTGTGTGTGTGTGTGTGTGTGTGTACGCATCAGAAATTAAAAACAAGAAGGTCTTAGCAGCACAAAAGTTAAAGACTCAAGTGCAAGTATGCAACACCTGCATACTACCTTCAACAACCGATAATCTCACCTGTACACCTGGACAGCAGTCATCCTTTTACAAATATACTACTTTTGTTGTATTCAAAGTCCCTAAATGTTTTCCCTCATCAACAGTTCAGTCAAGAAAACCAAAGTATATGACATTTAAAATGTTGCTAGAAAATTCCGATGGCAGCTTCTACTTTGTGTCTTTTGATTTTAATAAAATGTCCAACACATTGAGCCTATCCTCATTCAATACTGACAAATGTCTCATTCATTTTCCAACTGATAGATAAAAAAATAAATTTGATGAAAAGCTGCATAGTTTAGAGAAAAAATAAATCAAAACATTTTTTTGATTTGATTAAACCTCAACTTTACCTTCAGCAACCCAAAGAGAGATTATTTTAAACATGAAAACTGAATGTTCTGTGTGGCAAAACAGGAACTTCCCTTTGGCAGGTCAAGTCATGCCTCACTCAGCTTTAAATGTAACCAACAGAGGGCAGCAATATGACTTCTCTTTATGGGCATTTATTTATCTATTTATTTCTTTATCCTTTCATTCATTCATTCTGCTTCTATGTTGTCCTCATATTCAAATACGCTCCGTGCCTTACATTTTCTCTCATTCGCAAATGATCTCTGATGGTTCGGAGGTGCCTACAGTAATATGTGGATAGTTCAAGGTGGCGGTGTTAACATTGGTTTCTTTGCCAAAATCTATTAACACACACACACACAGACAGACAAAAAAAAGGTCTTACTCAGATGGAGGTTTGCAAGCTACTATTTAGGGCAAAAAAAACAGACAATTCATTATCCTCAACTTGGAAATAAATCATTACCGTTTCTGTATTAAACATTGTTGTACAAGTCCACTCACGGGTCCTGTCCTTGTATATCTTTTTCTTTTTTAATATATTCCACTAAGTGAATGGCCCACGGCCTATTCATTTTACTAGACAACTCATTACTGGTTGGATGGCAACTGACATCATGCAAACTGGATTAGGGCGGTTGGAATTAGTTTTCATTCAATTTACAGTGCAATTAAAATGTTATTTCTGTCCAAAATTGTATCTTTCTAAGCCTGCTTTGTTTTAAACCCACCTAGTAGAAACCTGTTAATGTGTGCGACGGAACAGGGCTTTTCTTAGGATTGCTCTATTTATTCCTTCTCATTGTTTCGGACTTAAAATGCACTCCAGAAGACAGTTTGGGTCAAGGTTTAGTTTTTGTTAGCTATAGATCTTAGCAAGCATTAAGTGCTGTGGAATAAAAAAACACAAAATTAAAATGACCACAACCCTAATGAGCATGCAGTCCACTAGTACACGGAGGTGGCTCTATAGTTAGTCACACGTTAAGCTCTGAGAGACGGGTGTGGCCGTGTGGTATGGCCACGCGATCCTCTTCCGTGTCACACATACGTGACCTAAAACGGCCTCTATGCTTGTTAAACCATGCCAAACTCCACCACCACCATCTTCCCACACTGTCACCACAGAGAGCCACAACCCATCTGTGAATTCCAGTGTACCATCCACCGATGAATCAACTGAGACACACCTTAATTCCCGTTAAAGGTATGCCACTTCATCAGTGTGATGACTAATGCAAAATGATTTACGAGGGTAAACACACTGGTTGTGTGCATGCATGTCATATTTTTGATTGTTGTTATCTGATAAAGGGTGTCTTCATTCAGAACCTGTTTGGGAATACACACAGTGTATGGGAGCATGCATTGAGTTTGCATGCATGCTGAGGTGGTCTGGGAGCCAGCCAGCAGCTACAACAATGCCATCTTTCCACTTCCTCAGAACTTCACATCTCACATATTTGCAGTTATAAAGCAACAACAGGAAACACAACACCTTCGTTTGGTCCCTTGTAACGTTTTATGTTTGAGAGATAAAATGAATGGTCATTAGAATTAAAATTGCTAACATTTTGCAGCATTTTGTAATGCACAGTACGTTTGCAATGCAGAGAGCTACTCGCCTCTCATCTTCAAAACTGGCTGCAGGCAGATAGTTGACAAGTACAGACAATAACATTGCTTTGTAAGCTAGTCGTCTCTTTCTTTCGTTTTTTTTTTGTTATTTGGTCTTTGGTCTTAATTTGACAATTATTGGGCCTAAAATAACTTTATTTTGTGGATGTGCAGTATGTCAGTGACAACATTAGTATTACATGTTTCATTGAAACTCACAAGAAATGATCACAGACGAGCCAAGACGTGACAGAAAATAGGCCTCTTCACATACTGACAAATGTGTTTTTCTTCCTTTTGGGTTGGGACTCCTCTCCGTTTCTACCAAGGTGCTGCTAGACTCTGCAGAAACTGTAAAACTGTACTTATTTTATGCAGGTTGTGTTACATGTGTGAGGTGAGACAAATAGTGTAGCTCTTGCGCTTTACAGAATCGCACCAACTGTTCTGTGAGTCATGCACCATCTGAGGTTAGGGATTTTTAGAGGAAGAATAAACAAAGAACAAGAAGAATCTGTAAAATCATTTGCTTGTTTGTCAGGTTTAAGTCGGCGCTAGTTTGATTTACCTTCACGCTGGAGTGCTGCTTGTACTTCAACCCTCTGACAGAATGACAGCATTCATGACAGAATTAAAGTGAGGAATCATTTGTGTACGAGCAACAAACACACAGCCAGGCTGCTGTACTGCACAACACTGTGTGACAACATTTACACGTTTGGATAGAAATGAGGCGATCACTGATAAAGCACGGGGCCTCAGTGAGCAAAATGTCATAGCTTTCTAAAGCAACTTATAGATACATGAATCCGTAGTTACACTAAAAGACTATACTATAAACATATTTCAAATGTTATGTCTTATTTACAAATATCTGATGTATAGTGAATACTGTATATGGATCGCAGTGACATCTTGAGACTGAGCCTGCGATACTCTCAAACAAGTGCCCAAACCGCTGCCTTTCACTTGTCCCTTTTAGAAAGACCATCGAGGTAACATGAATGAGTTATCGCAATGCTGTTTTTTCGGGAACACGGTCCAAGTGGTATAAATGATTAATGGCCTTCTTCACTTGTCTTTCAGCTCACAGGGGCCCACGTCTGTGTCAGCCTTGTAGCTGGGATGAAAGAATAACCTGTCACAAATTCTTCCTTTAACTCTTTCCTGATTCAAACCTCTTCTCACCTCCGTCTGCCACAAGCACCAAAACACTATATCAGAATAGTGATTAGATGGTGAATACTTTAACACTTCTATTGTTGTGAAAGTTACTTCTCTTCCCGGATTCAAATTAACCATTTATCCAAGTCTATGTAAAATACATTTAGTTGTCTTACATTGTAGTCACCATCCGTTTACTCCTGTGTGCCTGAAACAAAATCAACTCATGCATTTAAATACACACTTGACACTTTAATAACATACTTGTTATATTTTCCATTTTTAAATCATGTCTTTTACTTTTGCACAATCTTTATTGTCAGGCACCGATCACGCCCCCTTTTTCATTGATGACCTGATGATGGAAAGTGTCCCAGTGCAAGGCTGCGGTTTGCTCCTCTGAAGGCCTTGAGAAGCTCATCAGCTGGACCTGGCTTTTCTTCAAGAGAGTAAATTCCAGGTGTTGGCCGAAAAAAAGTGTAATTTGGAGGCACGGACATCCATCCGTCAATGGCTGCTCCGTCAGAAGCTTGGCCTAGACCTTGAGTGACCGTACAGGATGGCGGTTAGAGCATGTGGCACGTGCCAGCGCCTGGATGTTGACATCCTCCCATTTGTCCTGCTGTCGACGGCTGGGGGCTTTGAGAGGAACACTGCTTTCTATTTCTGCACATGGCTGGTGCTACTACAAAAACCTGATGTTTCATATGGGCAGAAGTAGAAGGCTAAACTCCCCGTTAGCGTCTTGAAATGACTCGATGACCTCATTCCTTGAGTACAATGGCGATGCCTCCTGGATGATGCAGTGTAAACCTAAGCAGCGCTACAGCTCGCAAACACACCAGCACATCCTTCACCAGTGTTGTTTTTTAACTTGGTTTTCATACATTAACTGGCCTCAGTGTCATGTTTCTGGTGTTGAAGCTATTCAACCGAAGATGGAAGTTTTCCTTTAAGGAAGTAAGTGTTTTGGTTAGACTCACAAACCTCCACCTCAGTTTTACAGGTCACACCCTGATCGTTGTCAGTTTTTTCAATAGTTGAATACCTTAAAATGACACCGATAGCCTGTGGCTGAGTAATGCTGGCAACATTGACAAACAAGCTAAGCGCTAACAGTCGCTCTGTGGTTAAAAAAGACTGACAGTTTAAACAGGTCTTCTCTGCATTACATGTTCAGTTTCATTGTTCTTTCTCACTGAATATCTTCCATTTGTTTTCAACATATTATGAGTTCCAGACACTGTAGCCACAAGCCTTGCTTTAATAAAGCGCTGCAGGGACGATATCTTCTTGTGAGCCAACCCAGAATTTGCCATTGATCTGGTTCCCATGACAAAAAGCCAATGGGATTTTTCCATTGGCTTTGGGATTATTGCAGAAAATGAGTTCTGTGGCGGACACAAGTTTATGATACTTACACGTTTTGTTAAGAAAGATAATCTTCAGAAATGAACACCACTTTTATGATTTTTGAAGGATAAATTGCCAGCAGTAAAAAAAACTAACATTATAGGCTATAAACCCTCTACGCCACGGTCACATCACTTCAACGTCACCATCAGCTTCCAACTTGTAATTTGATATTTCACGCTTACCTCTTCTACAAAAACCTTTCCTATTCGCTTGACATCTAGCGTAAATCTACAAGTTGGAAAGTTTGAGTTCGAATAGTTTGCAAGAGCGCAAGTATAAACACAACGAGGCTGTAAAGGCGGAATAGTCGTGTGATTACGTTTAATGTCCCCGAAAAAGTTTGTAGTTTCATTTAGCTGCCGTTTTTAAGATATGTAAAAGCTTCTAATAATTCACAAGTAGGGTATTTACTGATGTATTTTACGTCATAGAACAAAGCATTAACATCTGTTAAGTGTGTGTAAAACACAGACCTTATTTCAGTCATCAAACAAAATACAAAAAAACATTGACATGAGACCGGGGAACCAAAAGTGGAAAATCATTTCTGGGTTTTAGAACTCATCCCTGCAGCACAACTCTGTTTACTGCTGGCAGCACCCATCTGTCATCAGCAGGAAATGGTGTACACACCCCAAAACATTCCACATCCCTGAAAAGACAACTTCAAGTGAAGGTTTATTTACACACAGGGTCAGAGACTGACAATGTAACTATGGTGCAAAAAACAACAATGGAACCGTTCTATTTGCGTGTGCCAGTGAGCCATGAGAGTGCGGACAGTGTTCCTGCATGCACAATACCGCGGCCCTGAAGCTGGAGCAGCAAAATGGAACTCAGCCATCACTCATTTAATTATTTACACCTGCGTGCTTTCTCCTGCTGTGGCATGTCTAAACGTCTTTTCCTCTTTGACTATTCCTCTTTGATATTCAATTTACGATGATGTGATGCCACAATCACGCCAACATTAATGTTTGTCCATATATATTGTGTTGACTCGTCAACATGAGCAACAGTTAAAGTTTGAAATAAAAAATAATCTGACGATTTGCCTTTAGTTTTGCCATATTTAAAATTCCGACTGAATTCTTGGAGTACAGTGTTTTACCAGGAGATGGCGATCGACTCCATATAATAAGACAGCAGAGGTTCTCTTTTAAATCAACCACAGCACAAAGAGAGGGAACATTTTCTATTTTATTTTCAATCTCAATGTCACGGTTGAAAAGTTTAACGACGTTCAAAGTTTAATGAAGAGTAATTACAACCATTTTATTTAGTGTATAGAAACTTAATCACAGATTTTACTTGAATCAATAGAACGCAGTTGAGACAAAGGAAGGATGTAAACACAAATATTTTCATTCAATAAAGCAGCATACAACTGAACAGTATGTAAACCAATCAGATTTCAACACATTTGCATTAGAAGACTTGCTTCTTAGATTTGGAGGGAAATCCTTATCAGTCATTTTGAGCTTTGATTAAAATATTTTTCGTTTTTTTTAAGAAATCAAACCAAATAATAATAATGATAAATAAATAATAATAAAAATAAAATTTGTATGACACATTAATGCAATGAAGTGAAGCAATCTGATTAATGTTGAATTTAAAAATGTAGCATTTTCTTTATATATTGAATACACACTAGCCTAAAGCAAATATTAGGATTTACAGCTCTTAAAGCAAGTGTAGAGAGCAACATTTCATCTTTGGCTGAGAGGATGGTAAAGGCACACTGCCACGTGGCGTGCAGTTGGCTAGGGGATGATTGTTAGCCCACTGCTGGCAGTCTTGAAGGAGGAGGTGGCTGCCTTCCAGTCAACACTCGGGGAGTTAAAGGCACTGTCTTCCAGGCACCTGTCCTCAGGAAACATCATCTGAATTGCCTAAATTAGGTTTAATCGTAATAATCCAATTTCTGACCAACTTTACATCGTACCTGACCTTATTCAAATTCATCCATCTTTCTATCCCTCACATCCATCCCACCTAGGGTTGCAAAATTCTGGGAAGATTTAAGATTTAAGGATTTCTTTGGGAATTAACATGAATCAAATGGAAATATTGGGGTTATTTGTTTAGGCTGCATTTACAATACCATGTCATATGCAGATAGAAACAATCTTTACCAATTCATGAGCAAGCATAATCCATTTGACAAATTAATCCATTTGTCAAATAGGTTACAAACAATGTGCCATGTGGTGAGTTAGTTAGCTTGTAAGTTTTTATCAAAATTTGGGGCGACAATGTAGGCTGCGAAACTTTAGGGATTTAAATGAACAACCACTTTATAAAATAAATGTTTTTCTACAATATAAAATAGATCGATTAAAACTCCTCAATTAGCATGCTAATTTAAGCTAAATCCCACATGGTAACAGCTAAAAAACTAAAAGAAGGTGTTAAAAAGTTATAAACTCTTTACTTGGTTAAGGCTGCCATCTGTTGGTTAACTGAAATATTTTGAAAAAATAAGTAAATATACATATATAAATATAGCCTATTCACTCCAGTAATATAATCAAAACAAACATGTCCTTTGGCTCAGATGGGGCAGAAATGGGAGAACACATTGTGCATGCAGCGGGTTGGGATGTTATTAAAAGCAGTCAGCAATCTACCTGTAACTGTCATACATCAGTGTTTCCCACTAATTACATAGACTGTGGCGGCACGATAAAGTCTATTTTGTTCTGCCACAGTTTCATAATGGACCAAAAATATTTTCCACTTCTGAATGGGGTGGCTGAATTTTGCTCACAAAGTGCACCAGATTTATGAATTAACTATAAACTGTACAACATTTGCTTTTGGGGAAATCAGAAGGTCTGACGTCCACCCATCATAGTCTCATAAAATCCTGTGGGAAACACGGTACATACAACATTCTCATTCACATACATCTTCACATACAGCGGGCTCCGGGGGGTTTCTTTGCCTGGGGACGGTATATTTAATTTAGTTAGTACAAAATCCCTGATTTCAGTACTTTTTATTTTTCTCTAAAAACGGTATACATAATTACCCTGAACTATGTTTTTTCTTTTTCTTTTGGAGACTAAACTGTTTACATATGACCGCGTCCAATCATATCTTTTAGGACTGTTTCGCCGAACATTCCTATTTCTTATTTTTTAAATTCTTTTCTTTTCTTATATTTTTTTTTTCTCAGGCAGACCTAAATAGGCCTCGCCCAACAATTTCCTTTGACCTTCGATTTACCGTCTGGACCGTCTTTCAATTATTCAAATAAATCAATTTACTATATTCTTTTGATGCAGTATTCAGCCAACAATCATACCTGACACAGAAATCTTCCAACTAATAGGGATTCTTATGAAAAAGGCTCCCCTTACCTTTGATCCTATGAGCTCATTTGGAAGTCTGGTCAGGATGACTGCTTTCTGACGCTTTGCATCCCATCCTCGTCACCAAATTGTCGTAGTTGATTTTCTTTGAAAAGACTAGTCACAGATGAGGTTGGAGTCGAAGATCAACTTTTCAGAATTCTTTATTGGACATGAATCATGGGAGGAAAAACACAGCTTGCTAGACTGTAGGATCTCTTCAACTTCACTAAAAAGTCACACAGTTCTTATACTCCTCCGTCTACACAAAGGTGGGAGTGAGACACATATATTAGTATCTGGCTCCCCATCCATACATTGGACGTTAACTAATCTAAACCATATGTTTGAACCTAAAGGTCAGATAGAGAAATGGAGAACCCTGGCACCCCAGACCTAAGTCCCCAAATTTATCAGGGCTGACCGATGGGTCAACCAAACACATTAGTTCAACCAGTGCGTCTGGTCACACAAAGCTCAACTTACAACAAATTGAAAATATACTCATAAGTTGTGTTGCGAATGCACATAAGCTGCTATAATACTACGTACAATATTATCAATCCTAACATGTATATAAATAAAATATCTCCACATGAGCAACCAGATAGACAGCTAGAAGTCTATCTGGTGGCAAATGGGGAATAAATTAATGTTTTTGTCTTTCTTCTGTTTGTATTTGATGGACGTAATCCGCAAGGAACTTGAAACCTAAATGATCCTGTGAGTGATTTTTCAGCATGTAGTCATGGTGCTGGCATTTGTAAAACACTCACAACACTTTTTCAGTGTTCTCTGTGTAGCAGCCCGGTTTACTTCCACCGTCTGCTGACGTATCGAGGACTACAGGGAAGGTTTGAGTTTCATTTTCTCTCCGCCTGGTGGTGTCACAGTGCAGTCCGACTTCAGAGCGGCCTCGTCGACGGTCAGACAACTTCTCAGTTTATCCGAGGTATGGCTTATGGGTATTTTCCGTTCTATAACACGTTGCCAGAGTCAAAGCAGCTCATCCACGGCTAAAGAAGTGCAACAAAGAGGAGACTAAGGCTCCGGCTGCCACTCATCCCCACCTGGCAGCAGAAGCAGTGCTCGGCTAGTCATAATGAAGAAGACAAATATTCTTTAATTGGTGTCTAACCTATTCGTCAAGATGACGATGAAGTGGCTATTCACGATCCCAGCGCAAATACGTGGTTCACACATACGTCACCGACACTTTGTGAGAAGTATACGTGTCCTGTCAACAGCTCTCTTTTTTTTCAATTAGCACCAAAAAGCCTTTCAAAAGAAGTCAATTATTCACAACTGAGTCATCACTAATGTTCTAAGCATGCTGGTACATGTAGGCAGTGAGAGACAGGCTCTCTGCGCTGGGAGAGCAATCATTTCTCTGTCAGCATGAGGAGCAAGGAGCAGTTATGCAGTACCTCTAGACTGCAAAGACCCATGGCACATGTCTGTACACCATCCTCGTAATTAGCAGCAATGTTTTCCTGTAATCGTCAACTTTAGAGGCCCTGAAAACTCATTTTCTCAATTAGCTTCTTACTGTGAGCTATTGAGAGCTACATGATCGTTTTCTGCCAAAGTTAGTTTTCATTATTTCACATAAAACATTTCATGATTGGTGTTTTTGTCTGTGCTCTTCTCACTGGTTTGAGGTGGGTGGGGCTCAGTTCTCTATGAGCCAATCAGGATTTAGCAATATCTGAATCAAAATGTAAGTCGAGGGGTTGTTATTGAATGTTTTAATCTTAAATACCTTTCCCCGCAAAGCTTTAACTCTAACTTACTGCACATGTAATAATGAATGTTTGTCACATGTTGTAGAGAAATACTTGAGGTTTGAAATGTTTTCGGGGGCTTTAGACAAAGCTCCACAGCTGGGGTGTGATTCATCCTCCACACATCATTTTGCCTTTTTTCAAAATGTCAAAATCAGCAGACAAAGAAACAATATGTTTTGAAAGACCTGCGAGTAAAGAGTAGGTAGTATACTTGGATAAAAATGCACAGCTGTATGGTTCCCATGAGTGCATGATTATATACTCATGTTCCCAAGTTACCTCTTGTTAGCAGGTGTACAGCTCCAACGCTATGAGCGTCTAACAAACCCAAAAGCCTGAACGTACACAGCATGCAGAAGCAATCTGGCGAGAAATTTCCTTCGTGTCGCTCAGAAACAAATGTTACATATGTTAGCCAAATCAGTGAACATCTGCCTTGGGACACACAAAAATCCCAGGATGCAAACGGCAGCCTGTTTCCTGAGGAGCTGACACATCGCAGTCATCACCTGCACTAAGTATAGTTTACTTCAGGGAAGCTGCAGTGACTGAGGTGTCTCTTGGCCATGACGGCTCAGAAACGGTCTCTCGGGTTTCTGAATATTTTTGGACCTGGGAAATGGAGATTCTGCTCGGAAGACGCCAACAAGACCGGTAATATAGTTTTAATATATGAACAATTCCAAAAAGCATTACGTAACTGAAACTAGCATTTTAATGAATGTCTTTACATAGGCCTACTCTTGATTAAGATGTTTTGATATTTTGAGACAACACTTCTCTTTCAGTATGTATTATTTCATGACTAGTTATAAAGTTAGCATGACAAATGTCATGAATAATATATGGTAACTTCAATGAGGAAGTTCCTATGAAAGTTGCTCCCTGCTAAAGATATTTCTGGCCACTTTCCAGTCAGCAGCCCCATGATCTGGATTCTCTGCTTGCGTTTAGCCTGTTTAGATGACCAGCGTTCGTCCTTGGCCTACTTCTTGGTCAGAAGCATACCATAGAGCCAAAAGACTATAGTGTTTAAGCAAAGCGGCACCGGAGGATGGAAGCAGCATATTTATGGGTGAGTGCTCTTCAAATCTTAGCAAGAATTATCATAATGGAGGTTTGTGAAATGTGCATCAATGGAAATGCTCTCAGTGTTTGGAGCTTGTCCACAGGGAGAGGTTCTTCCTCTTTGCTGCTGCTAGCATGATATATTTTTAACAGAATGTGTAAGTGTGTGCCTGTGTGTGGGTGTTGTAGGGGCGTCGGAAGGTTTGTGTTTTTCAGATACTTTCACTATCAACATTATGCTGTTTTCCTGTAACAAATCTTTCCGACAGTTAGGGCTCATATAGTGTGCACCAGAAGAATCATAACTTTGAGAACGTGAGAAGAATAATCAAGCTTTTGGCAAAGGAAATGTGAGCGCAGAGCTCCTTGCTCACTTGAGAGCAGAATTATATAATCTTGTATACAGGTCAGCCATATTAGGATCCTCTTCTGAGAGAAATGTGCTGTGTACAGTGTATGGCCCATAAATCAAACAAACAAACCCGTTCCTATGCACACAAAGTAATATTCACCACTGATACTCTGACACAGAACATAACTATCTGTCCTGGTGAGCAGATTACCTCACACACACACACACACACATTAATTACTAATGCAGTCACATAAACATGATTTGCTCCCAGTTTCCCACTAAAATATTTACACAGGTATAAAATATACTTCATAGAATTGATAGAAAAGGTTTTCACTTTCATGGACAGTTTTGCTCACAGGACTTTTTGTTTTTAACATTGTGCTTTGTTTGTGCGTGTGAGAGATATTTCAGTCTAGTAGTGGAAGAGGAAGCTGGCAACGCTGCCAAAATAAGTCAGCTATGAAAACTGAGGGCACATCAAGTGCTGCTGTACAATTGAACAACAAAATGAAAAAAAAGCCTCACGTCATCAGATGTGATAAGTGGATATGCTTAATTATCTGTGACATTTAGAGGTGATTTTGTAAACTCATTTCTGCTGGCACCTACACGAGACTCGTGTAGTACAACAGAGCACAGGAGCCTCCTACACTTTAATGTCACACTGCAGAGGGAAGCACGGATTACAGCAGAGTTCATTGATTTTTTAAAAATTGATGACAACTATTTCAAAGGATAAGTTCATCATTTTTTTAAGTCTGTCTTAGGCCCCCATCACACTGAGTCGCCTCAAAGGAACGCGTTGCTAGATGTGCATTAAAGTTAAAATATTCTCAACTGTGACACTGTCAATGTCACACTCGGCCCAGGCAGCCAATCAAATCAAGCAAGAAGATGGCTTGACTACTTTCCCACCGTCTTCGTGTTTTGATGCTGGTAGACGTGCAAAGGCTAGCTAGCTAGTTCGCTGTTGGGCTGTGAGAGAGCTGCGGAGTATGTGTGATAAAGAAAAGGATGAATTCATATCTCATGTCATGATAGTTTCATGTAGGCTGCAGTGAGCAAGGGAGCAAGTGAGGGAGTGATCGAGCGTGTTAGCCATTTTCATTTAATCCCATATGATCCCATATGCACATGCACATTTTGGATTTTGTCACGTCCATTGAAAGCATGGCCAGGAACGGCCAGTATGAGGCAGTCTACAGCAAGCAAGACAATGTACAGATGCAAATATTGTTACAAGACAGACTTGAGGTCCAAAATGTGAACCTGTCCTGTAATAATAGATGAATCATTTTATCCAACATTGGCAAATATTTGTAGATTGCAGTTTCGCCAATGCAAGGGGTTAGCATATTTTTTCTTTCTCATATAATAATAAAATTAATTACTTGTTTGTTCAGATAAACAGATGGAAGACAATACCTTGATCTCTGAGAACTGATGATTACAGCCCAACTGATTTTTAGGTTTCAAAATCTGAGAACAATTAATCGGCAAATAGTAATATTTTTTAACATTAGAAGCAATCTTGATACAGAACCCTCTGAAGTGGGACATTTTACTGCTGAAAAATCAACATGTCAGTGCTCTCTGGTGGATGTGATGATGACACTGCTCCTAAAATACCTCAAACCTAGTTTAGCTTTAACCATTTTTAGTTACTTGTCGGCTACCATATAAACCAACACTGAAACATGCCGATATCAGCCAATTTATCCGTCTAGATCTTGTTGTGATGGGCATATGTTCTTATTGAAATGAAAATAATCATAAGTTGCAGCCCAAAACCTTTTTTTCAAACACATATTTAAGCAAAAACACACTCAAAAGGACGTATTTAGTGCTCCTTTAAATGGAACTGCCACTTGAAGGAACATCAAACTCCTAGTTCAAGGCTCGTGATTGCCACTGTAAGTAAATTCTAATTAGTCAACACAGCAAATAAACAAAACGACAACAAATAAATCTTATTTCATCTTTTTAAAATATGTCTCGAGATGCTCAGTGCACTCCAGACAAAAGTGCAACACTTAAACAGTTTGTTCATCTTATGCCTGACTTTCTTGTTTTTCCTCTGCCACTGAATGTTCTGTTATTAAAAAAAAAAAGTTGTACATATTTAACATGACTTTCAGTTGTTTATTATATTGTTTATCTCTTAAAACTATTCACATTATGAACACTAACTTCCCGAGAGTCTTCTCTCACTATTCATAATTGAAAACAGACAAACGTACTCTCTTAAAAGATAAATCTCCTCCAAAAAGTTGAAGGCCTTTTAGTCTTTGAATGTATAATAAATAGAGTTGTCAGAAGGTATTACGGGATAGTTGGAGCTATTAAATGTTACATGACGACAGTGAAATATTGCTTAAACTACGTCTGCTGGAATTTCCGCTGGATATCTCATGAAGATGCTGTCTAGTCTCTTCCAAGTTAAGTTTGTAGTTCACCGGTTCAATATTAGCTGAAAGATGAGGCCGGGAAACTAACTAATCCGAGTGTAAACTAACAGGTATGTAATTGAGGGGAAGTGGAGTAATTAAGGTACAGCCCTCCCTTGCATTTAATTACAGAGCTCGACACAAGTGAAAGCACGACTGTGAGTGTATTTATAACTGTGGCCATCTGTAGGATGTGGCCATCTGTGGATGTAACTGCCTGTTTGCTGTATTGCACTGTACGATTCGATCAAAGCCTGTATACTCTTCACCCCGGGGAATAAATGTGTTCATCATTTAGAATTGCTTTAATGCTGCACCATTGCTCCGGCATTGTGGGGAGGAGGTGGGGTGAGGGGTGGATTTGTACAATTATAGAACTGATGATGCAAAAGACACTGAAACACCACCCCCACCCCCCCTCCCCCCTTTTCATAACCCTGAGTGGTACAGTCCACAGTCTTAAAGGTAGAGTGTACGACCGAGATGAGTGCATACATTCTACACCATTTTATTTAAGCTAAACAAAATGGTTAACGCGTCGATAAAGCTCCTGGACATCACATAATAAATCATAATGAATCATCTCTGGGAGTTTCATGTTCATGTGTTGAATCACGTGGATATATGTAGCTAATGTTAAAATAATTAGGTAATCTTTGGTAATTGATATTTAAATATGACTGTCCTTCATGGTGCTCTGCCCCAAAATGAGTCATTATGTTAAATGAATGGATACACACCTAAAAACAGATGTATACACACACACACACACACACACACACACACACACACACACACACACACA
>NW_022280076.1:2261064-2277664 GCF_004355925.1 Anarrhichthys ocellatus | reverse complement strand
ACACACACACACACACACACACACACACACACACACACACACACACAGGTGTGTAAATCCACTGCAGACTTCTCGCTCAGTCCTCGGCACTACAACGGCGACCATATGACAACAAGCCTCCCTATTGCCATGGCAACAACTGCACCATTGCTAAGGCAACAGCTGCAGAGTGCTACAACGAGCGGAACAACCTCCGTGCATTCCCAGTCGCATTACATCTTCCGGTTAATGCCTTTTCTTTGTGGGGTTTGGTCTTCTTTAAGTCGCTCTCGCGGTGCTTCGTGTTTTTCTTTTTCTGTGATGCATATATATGTAATTCACACTCTCCTCCTCAACACATTCTCTTTCGGTCTAATTCCTTCTGTCTTCACACACACGCGCACACACACACACACACTCACTCACTCACCCACTCTCCCTCTCCTTTTCTCTCTCCTTCACTGTCCCCTCCCTCAGTTCTTCCTCTTCATCCTCTGCTGTTTCGCTGTCTTTTTCTCTGTTTCTCTTTTTCCCTTTCTTTCCACAGTGTGAACCTCCCTCCTCCCCCCTTTTTTTTTAATCCCGCCACCTCTGCTCTCCATCTCCATCCTCCCCTTCCTCCATCTCTTTTCATATTCACCCCATCTTTTCTCTTTCTTTTCTGCTGCTTCTCTTTCGCCTTAGAAAAAAAAACCAACGGATATACTCTCACCTTCCCTTTTCTCCTCTCTTTCTTTCTCTCTCTCTCTCGCTCTCTCTCTCATACTAAATTCCGAGACCACCCTCTCTCCTCTCCTCTCTTTCTTTGCTCACTCTCGCTCTCTCTCTCTATTTCCCTGTGGCCCTCCCCCTCCCTTTCCATGTTTCCCCCTCCCTCCATCCTCTCTTTCCCTCGCTGGTTCAGTTAGTCAAAGAACAGATTCACGGAAGGAGAGAAAAGGGGGGAAAGGCAGGAGTGCAGACAGGAGTGCAGGAGTGGGGCAGGCTGGGGAGAGGGGTGTGGGGTCTCAGCCCTCTGTCGTGGGGGGTTGGGGGGGTTGAGATACACCCCAATATTTTGTTCTAAGTACCATGGACTGCCTCTGCATTGTGACTACAAAGGTAAGCCTATCTGCTGTTCCTTACTTAGGCTCTATGTGTGTGTGTGTGTGAGAAAGAGTGAGAGGTGCCACAACTGTACGTGAACACAGAAGAAGAAGGAAGCACTCATCGTCCTGTCATCTCTCAATTATCAAAGTATTCTTCTTCTGTACGAGATAAAAATGTTTCTGTCTTTGTGATGATTTTTGGGAGCTTTGCATGATGTCAGGTAAACGTCAGGGTAAGCCGGGCTACCTGAGTGTTGTATAGACAGGATACTCTTTGATGTTTCCCTTTCCGGATGACTCTCTCCCCACTCTCTCTGCGTCTCCCACTCTGTGTCATGCTTTGTGAGTGGATAAACAGCGGCTGGCTGACCTGCATGGGTGTAGTAAAAAAGCGGGAGAGAACCGGCGCTTGAGTTGCTTGTGCGGGGCTTTGTGTCATGTCAGAGCTGCAGAATATGTCAGGGAGAGACCATGGGAGGGCATCCTGCACGCTAATCCGCTCATAAATTCAGCTGCTGTATCTTAACCTCGACCATGTAAGACACACGTTAAAGCTATACCCACCGTGCATCTGCACACATCTGCCTCTTACACACAGGATATGAGCGATGTGTTATATCATACACACATGTGCTCAGCATCAGCACGCCTCTGCACGGAGGCAGTCCTGCTCATGAAATTGGCTAATAAAAAAATGTAAAATATGAAAGCGCTTTATTTGTAGTCCGACTCTAGACACACATGGGGTTACAATCTGCTTTAGACCTTCAATAACCCGGGTGGACATGCAGATTCAAAAACAGGGGAACAATAAACTGTAGCAGCTGCACCAGTTTCTAACAGGAAGTGATGACAAAAAGTAGGAAACAGAAATACATGCACACACACACACACGCACACACACACACAGCAACTCTCACAGCTGTGTGAAGGTGGTGATCATTTGAAATATTAACTTGGAGTTAGTGTGTGTAGAGTAGAAGTGAGGGCAGCTGGCCCTTTCAGATGTATTACATAAATTTGTGTTTAACTGTGGCACATTACATTTGCTTATCAACCTCTCAGTTTCCTTGGCAACAGAGATTATTGGTCAGTTAAACATAGATAGGTAGGCGCAGTCAGGGAGACAGCATTGTACAATGTGTAGATGTACACTGGAGACCATTAAATACATATCTGTTAATGTGACATAAATCAGAATCTGAGCGAAAACTTGATTTCACATCTTCCTCTAATGAGCTAACTGTCGGTGCTACAGGCCTCTTTATCGTTACCTAACACGCTGCAGTGTGACAAATGCTTTGTGAGAAAGTAAAAAATAAATATGAAAATGTCGAGGTATCTCTCCGTAAGTCTGGAACATCAGTCCCTCGTGCATCTTATTCGCCTCGAGTGTGACTCACTGAGTTCACTAGGGGAGAAAAAAAAAGAAACACTGAACGTGAAAGACCACAGTTGGTAACAGTGGATATTTCACCAGACCGGCTCCAGAATCCTGCAATTCGCTATCAAAGTGAGAAAAGACTTACTGTAAAGCTGGCAAAGAAAACCTGACTATTGCCAAGCTATTGTGAGACAGATGGTCAGTTCAAAGTTAGAGCAAAAGTGGGTAAAGAATTGATTGGCTAAGTAGGTCTTTGATCAACCAATGTGATGTTTGGTTGGACTTCCATTGCGGTGGCTACATGTGACTTTAAACACACAAGCCGATTAAATCAGCTACTGTACATTATTAGGCGAATAAAAACGGGATATTCCCAGTATTTGAGATTCGCTCGTCTTACCAGTGTGCAAAATAAACATTATCGTGGATCAGATTTGCCTAAAACTGGTGTATTCCTTTAAATGCGTTTTTAAACTTTAATGGAGTCTGGCTGCATTGCAGGTGAGGAGTATGGCTGGCCATCATGTAGCAGAGGATGATGGGTGAGCAGCTCCCTGGGTGAGCTGTTTTCCTGACACCCACATACTAGAACAGGTTATGTGAACAATGTTGCCTCCCCGTGCACGCCGGCTCAAAAAAGTTTTGCTGTGTGGGTGAAGCCAGAGTCGGCCAGTGAGTGACAAACATCTGATAACCCCGTATATACAGCGCGCCAAGTTAAGCACCACTGGGCTGAATGCTGCTTTAAGTTTGAAGAATAGCAGCTCGGGCAATACAGTAGTACATACTTAGACTAAAATGGCCACTGTGTTGTGCTGTTTTTTTGTTGAGGAATTCACCTGAACCTTGAATTTCCAATGAGATAGTAATAATTGGAGCTCTTTTGGTAGCAATAGAGGCAGAATTACTGAAATTCTGTGAGGAAAAACAAAGAGCACTTAAGATAGGACCCTTTGTACAAAGAAGGGGTTCGTGTTATTTGAAGAGGATTGTTTCGTCCTTGAGGCAATTAAGGTAAAATTGGAAAAGTATTCATTTTCCTTTTGTAATGCTGGTCTTGTCTTTACACACGTGTCTACCCCTGACAAGTTCCAATGTTCAAGGCTGATCGATTAAGTTGTCAACTATTCAATTAATCTGCAACTATTTTAATAATCAATTGATCGATTTTTCAAGAAAAAAAAAGCCAAAATGATCTGATCCCAACTTCTTAAATGTGAATATTAGTGACATTAAACTAAATATCTTCGAGTTGTGGACAAAACAAGACATTTGGTGCGTTCATCTTGATACTTTGGGAAACACGGATCAATATTTTCACCATTTTCTGACATCTTATAGACCAAACAACAATCGACAATGAAAATATCAGTTATGTGCAGCCCTAAAAACTAAATATGAAATAGCTGCTTAGGATGGCTATACTTCATACAGAGGTATTATTACATAACATTAAGAACTGGAGTATTAAGGCATATCAGCTTGAGGAGACGTCACAGGATTTATATTTGGTTGCGAGCCTGACAATACCTTTGACTCTCCCTCCCTGCATGGCACTGAGTCAGAGAAGGACGATTTGATGTTTGAGAGGCGAGAACAAAGATGGTGTACACAGTAAAAGAGATTTAAGCTCTGAAAGCCACTTCTCTTAAAGCCATCACGATGTCTGATAGGAAAAAGATTGCGATAGAGAGTGTGTCTCCTGTGTGGAAAGGAGGACACACAGCATGTTTCTGCTAACTCCTAACCACCTTCCTCCTGCTTCGCTAGTCTTACACCCCTTTGATTATCACTCCTCTCCCCGTTGTCACCCCCGTTCCACTTCTCTGCTCTCACATTTCCAATTCCACATTTTTTTTGTCCTCTCTGCCTCCTTCACCTCTGTAATCCCTCACTCAGTCCTCCCTTCCAGCTTCCTCTTTCCTTTATCTCAGTTTACCTCCTTCCCCCTTCTGCTTACTCTCCTCTTTCCTGCTCCCTGCTCTCTAGCTTACCTCCTGTCCTCCTCTTCAGCACTTTCAAGGCTTCCCTAGTTAGTGCTCCTTCAAATAAATTATACATTTGACAAGATGTAGTCAAAGTCAGCAGCTTTCGAGTGCACATTATTGGCCATCATGTATGGCTTCATGCTCCAACATGGACATCTTCCTCCTGGAATGGGTTTTAGTACGAATATTTGTAATTATTTTGTGCTGCTAGCTGTTCTTACGGTTCAATATATATGAATATTTATATCTGGTGAAAGCGTGCGTGCAGTCAAGGATGAGGAGCTTATGGCTGCTGCATCTTGCTCCAGTCCTAAGAGTCTCCAAAATGGAGTTAAGCTAAAAACCCTCCGCTCGGTATTCACTCAGCTTGTCCACGATTCTGCTCGTCTAAACAAGTGTCCATTCACGGCGCTGTGAGATGCGTGTCTGTACGAGTGTGTGGCATGCGGTACAGTGTGCTGTGGGTTAAGATTAGCGATCCAGTGGAGAGCTCATATGATCTCTGCTCAAGGGCACGAGCTTCCACGAGGCCTTTGTATGCAGCCACAGAGACACTGATCCATGCCAAGTTGCTCCCAGGGCACAGTGAGGGAAGCAGGGCTCGCCCCGGTCCGTTGCCACGACTGCATCAGCGCCGAGGTCTTCTATTGTCCGAAGAAACACACAGCAATATCGAGGAGATAGCAGAGATGTGCTTATATATATATATATATATATATAGGTCGGTTTTGATTTCTCCGTCATCATCCCTGCTCAAATGACAGCTTGCTTTTGTGCTCATGAAGAAAATATTGCAAATCTCTGTGGTCAGCGACGGGTTTTTGTACATATTTTGCACCTCTCACCCACACAGTCAACCGCTTTCCCGAAAGAAAGCCACACACCTACATGATCAGACAGAACTCACACAGACCGCAGAGCATGCAGCACAAGTGGCTTCCGCACTGTGAAACTGCAGCCTTGCTCGAGCTAAGAAATTTGGTGCAAGTGCACGTCTTTCGAAAAACTTGTCAGGTCTAATTAAACAGGAGGTAGAGGCTCGCTTGTACGATGATAATTCCTACTGCAGCTGCTGGATTCAAGCAGCTGCAACTGCGAGTGGTGTTGTTGCAGAAATTAAACCTCGGATGTCTTGCAACTTTTATCCGCGGCCTCGACTCAGAACATCGAATCTTCTTGAGCTTGCAGAGTTGACTTCATATTTGGGCTCATCCCAGCCCATCAGTCTCTTTCTATGACAACATGTTGCCCATGCAATGCCAACCTCTCGCCTCTCAACTACTGTATGATGCCCCCCACCAGAAAAGAGGCTGTTAAGAGCTTCTTCTTTGTCAAATGCATACAACACAATCTGTGCTGTCTTTTGCTTCCCTCGCCTCTCCAGTCTCATCCAGAGAGAGGATGAGCAATGCTTAATCATTTCTTTTGAATCTCACCTTGAATGCTTAGATACTATTAATGGATATTTCAGAATGACACAATGTGGCGAGGCCACTGGCTCGTATACCTTTATTACTTTTTAGTGTTTTTCATGAAATATTTCCATCTATGGAAGGAAAAGGCACATTTCTTTCACAGTGCACGGCTCAAACACCGTTCTCTTTGGTCACACTGGTGCATCATCACTTTTAAGAGAGTACGTTTGTCTGTTGATTCAATATTAAGGGAATTTAAAGTGAAATATGTACATTGTAAACAGAAAAGAACCGTACACCTCATAGTAAAAAAACTGAATGGAAAAAATCCTTAAATTTTTCCTTTTCATCTTAATTATATATTTTTTAAAACAGCCCACTTGCTGCTGTCCACCAGCAGAGCCTGCTTACAGTGTTATTTTCACTGTAAGCAGTGTTTTGGCTTTCAGCATCACTGTCCGTCTTGAAATTGACCATATGACAGGTGACAGATTAGATCCATCAAGGCCTGTTTGGGCTCGAGACTTTGTCGTCTCACATTGACTGAGGAGGCTAATGGCGAAACACGAGCAGGACCCGGGAGGAAGACTGTGGCCGGCGACCATCCTGCTCTGCTCCAACACGGATGTACACGAGAACAAATTGTTGCAGTAATTCTGTAAATAGGAATAACTGAATCAATAGCGATGATGATGTACATTTAAAGATGTGGGGAGATTCAATAGTCCTGTGAGTCCTGTGGGGCCTCATTAAGTAGCCAAGCTAAAGGAGGGTCAACCGCTCAGGGCCTCTGTAAGAAAACTGTGTGTCCACACTATGGGCATTTTAGCTAAAAGAGTCAACTAACTTAGCATATGTTGTGTAATCAGAGTGTGTGTTTGTCAATGTGTAGTGCTGGGGCGGGACTGGGGACGTGCAGGAGTGCAGAGAAGAGAAAGGTGGAAGAAAAATTGACAGAAAACCACAACGACGTCAACGGTAGTGATGATATCATCGATATGAATAGCTCCTGCATTTGCCTTGCAAATGGGATCAGGCTTTCTTACAGTGGTGGGATCATTATTTTCCACTACAGCACACGATGACACCTTGTGGCATGTTGTTAAACTACAGCACAGGAGTCCACGACAAGCTGGCTCAGGGGAAACCTGTCAAATGTGAGCTTCCTTGTGTCCACGCAAGCAGCTGGATATGTGGACGCTACATTATGCAACATCAGCCGGAGCCTCAGAGTGCACACATGGTCTGCATTCACTGAGGTCAAGGCCGTGTGTTTTTTTTCCCTCATAATTAATAGGAAATTGCTGGATCCTGTATCAGTTATTCATGAGCAGTCCCTTGTCACAGACCTGCCGCAATGTTCTCATCTGAAATTAAGGTCATGGATTCAGAGGTTTTCCAACCTCCTGTTTGGCAAAGTAGCAGAAGCCTGCCCAGAGTCCCTGTCATATTTTAAATATATATATATATATATATATATACGCTTTGCATGCCTGCCACCTACATGTGTGGCTTTAGCGCCGACAAAAAAAGAAAAAGTGAATCGTTTGAATGAAAAACACGACATGAGCAAATGACACAGAGAGACTTCAGACACCCGACGGGCTTGCACGCCACACGGCAAACGTACGAGCGCGCATTATTCCTGTGATTTGTTTGTCTCTGGCTTCTTGTATCTTCATGTTCCTCTTATAGGTGATGTCAGTTGCCTAGCAACCGAGCAATCAGGGCCCGATTGTTGCCATGACAACATGGCAGGGGTATCATCACGGAGAGAATAGAGATGAAAGGAGGAAGGGAGGGAGAGAGGACAGAGAGAGAGAGAGAGAGAGAGAGAGAGTCCTGCCATTGAAGGGTGCTGATAATGTGAAGCCCACAGTGTGCAGGTAGGAGGATGACCTCTGTGTAGGCGGCAGCAGAGAATGCTCATGAATGCAGAGAATAGAAAAATTAATGTTTGGTTTTATGCGGCTGGATCGGCGGGTTGCACAGCGTTTGACACTGTTCTAACAGCACGGGGCTTCATTCCAGATGGAAATGTCACGATGTGCTCCAGTTGTCTTTAGTCACAGACAGTGAGGCTGATGCCGAAGCCACAGCTCAGTGTGCGCCGCTGAGGTCCAGAAGGCTTTGGGCCTAACCTCCGCAGGTGTCATAACCCATCCATCACCCGACAGAAGTCCACTGTAAAGCAGCCCGATGGGGTCACGGTGCATTTAGTCTGTTTATTCCCTCGCTCAACTCTGCTTCACCCTTAATACAGCCACGTAGCAGAGTGAGCCGGGGCCCGAGAGGGCAAGAGCACCAACTACACACAATTCACACTATGTGAATCAGAGTGGACGCTGATTTATATTTAATGTCAAAATACCGACTGATTCAATTAGCGGTGTGGACAAATGAAATGTTAATATTGTAAAGATTGACCAAGTGTCTCTAAGCTAACTAGCCCACTAGCTAGTTAGCTGAATAGGACAAAAAAACATGTGAGCTTTGATTTCTCAACCATTAAAGGAAAGTTACTAAAAACGTGGAGGACTAGTTGCACAAAATTTTAGCATCCTGATCTTGATTTGACATGATGCAGTACTTGATCCCCCAAGCCTAAAGATTAAAATGATATTCAAAAGCAAGTCAACACTTCCCCAGATCCACTTTCTTTGAAACAATCCCAACAGCATTCAATCATGTTGCAGGAGAAAACCATGAAGAAGTAACGTTACGTCACTAAGAGGCAGTTTGAAAAAAACAGATACCAAAGATCATTTTGTTCAGGTACAAAAACTATGCGGCGGTCCAAAAAAAGAAGGAATTTCAGTATGCAAAACATGAGGGTCGAGAATGACAGACGGACAAATAGCATTATATTTAGTGAAGTTAATGACTTCTTCAAAGTTTAGGACTTAGGACTCAGGACTTGAGTGCAAATACAAATGCAAATGCAGTTTCCCAAAGCCCAAAATACTCAGTCATTCAATTTAGAATACAAAATAAAACAGAGAAAAGAAGCAAATTCTTGCATTTGTGAATTGGATCCAGCAAATGTTTGCTTAATAGATGACAAGCAATTCATTGATTATCAAAGTGTCCATCGACTCATCGGCCACTGAATAGTTTCAGTGTTTGAAGTGTTCACAAGATTTTTTTATGAGTCTCCACATTGACGGGGCCATTATGGAGCAGCCTTCATAAATATGGCCGGTTATGTACATTCACGTCTTCACGTGTGAGCAGCAGATGACGGCAATGAAGTGAATTCACACCTCACAAATAAACACGGCGGCTACAGTTAAAACACTAGCTACAAACAGATAAATATGTAATTATATAATGGTTGCATAACAGAGATATCCGTGTCAAAACTGTCCTCGGTTTAAATCATCATCCTGACATTCAGCCTTTACTTGACGTGTGTGTGTGTGTGTGTGTGTGTGTGTGTGTGTGTGTGTGTGTGTGTGTGTGTGTGTGTGTCAAAGAGGGAGCAGAGAGCAGCGTTGATGGAAGCCCACCGTCGTGTTTACTTCGGATAAAAAAAAAGAGACGAAGAATAATATAGAAGCTTCACTCTCCTTCTCTACGTCTCCTTCTCTCCCCTCCCTCCCTCACCAGCAGTGACAAACATATTTTATGAGTCACGGCTGGAGCAGGCTGCCAGTCCTCTCTGTTCAGACCCTTGCCTTTAACATCAAGATACATCCAACACCAACAACTCTGGCTTCCAGGAAAACTCCCTCTCCTCGTCTGCTACGACACCCACCCCCCCTTCCCCTTCCCTCTCTCCCCCTCCCTCTTTTTTATTTCCCCTTACCCTTCCCCAGCCTCCCATCTCTCTCTCTCTCTCTCTCTCTCTCTCTTTCTCCCCTTTCCCTCTCCTCCTCTACTGCGGGTGTCTGGGAGGCTGTTTATCCTCTGTCTCTCGCTCATGAAGGGCCGCACTAAGCTCCCTTCCCTCTGCCCGTGTGTGGTAGGTAGATTCACCTCTCCGTTCGTGTCGTTCTTCTCCTTCCATCTCTCTCTCTGCTGCTGCCTCTGTTTTGCATGTTAGCTTTAAAGTGTGCGAGTCGTTCTGGCAGGCTTTTTGTGGAGGTCTGCTTCTACATCTATTGCATATTGCATCGAACATGCTCGCAATCTCCGCCACTGTCAGATTCATCCGAAATATGTGTACGAGGAATTTTTTCCGCTCTCCTTGTGCGTGTGCTCCGGGTAGGTTTATTCATGCACTTTGGGTATTACATATGAACGTGGCCTGGCACATGTGGGTGTGTATGTGTGAGCATGTTTAGACACGCAGTAGGAGTAAAACTCCAGCAGACTTGTTGATTATAGCAGCATTACAAAGATTCGTGTATGCAATGTTTTTATTCTCTGTTTGGAGAAGTTTTGTCTATGTATATCTGAATATCATTCATATTGTTGTGCACCTCTATCCTTGTGAGGACACAAGGACACAAGCACAGCGCTCTAAGATGAGGACAATCCTCCAGTTGACAAAAAAAATAAATTGACGTCACTTATAAAGAGGTTGTGTCATTTTTAGGGTTAAGGATCAACATCAGGGTTCGGGCTATAGATTAGGGTTAGAGGTGAGAGAATGGGTTTTCATCACACGTCCAAGGCGTACAAGTACCAATATGTTGATGTGTATATACACAACTGTATGCAGTTGTGTGTGTTGAATGTAAACACTGAGAAGCAAAGAGAAATCCAGAGCTCCTCCAGCCTAAATTAGCAGAGCAGACATGACATGCTTCTATTGGGCTGGTTGAGTGTTACGTGTGTTGATATGTGCGTATGTGCGTGTCTGTGTTGATGTGTGTGTTGATGTGCGTGTGGTCAAAAAACGCTTTGCACTGGTTATTATCTATGTTAGAGTTGTTATTGGAAATGAAAACACAAATTTAAGCCTTCAGTTTCAGTTTGAATCGCAGTTTATTGGGCAGCAGATTTATTCTGTAAATTGACTTTGTGATTGGAGTACACAATGCAGTTAATAATTTATAGGACATTGACACATTTTGTTGTTTTTCCCCTGTGCACCTGCATGTCGGGGTTTTAAAATGAAACGACGACTAAAGTTTAAGTCCCGATTCTTCTTTGATTTGCATTCACCTCAGATGAAGCGTGTAAATGTCCCCAGATTTTAAGGGGACACAATGTGAAAAGATCTGGAGGTGGTTCTAGTTGTGACATTAAGAATCTGTTGTTGTCTGTTAACGTGAAGAACAAAGATGTGTCATCACTGCCAGTGAAGCAGGCCAACATGAGCCTGAGCCAAAAACATTCGGATGTCAAAATCAACAGTTAAAGGCGCTCTGTGGAGTTTTCTTGTAAACAAAAACATTTAATCATTACATTCAGTGTTATTGTGCATTTCCTTCCACGAAAAACTTTTGAAAAGCTGATTTTTAGTATTTTAAGTATTTCAAGTATTTTAAATCCTGCATTGTTTTCATCCGGTCTTTGTTGCAGAGTTACCATCATCTGTAAATCAGTGGAAAAGTGTGACACCATTGGTAGGAATGTGTATCATCTGCATGTCGGGGACCCTCTCATTTAGAGAACAGCTCTACTGGAGGTCTAAAACTCAACAGGGAACCTTTAAAAAAAAAAGCAATAATGCACTTTTGACTTCAGCAACTGTGAACAACCTGATTGAGAAGGGAAGACCAGTAGAGTGGATGACAGAGAAACAGCTGGAAGTTTGACGGGAAAAAAAACAAAACAAGAACAGATGAAGAAGACACTCCAGGATGTGTCACGTATCAGAGACAAGCATCGGAACAAGACAACGCGTGTAAAACCCTGTGCAGGTTACAGTTACAGCATGGAGTGCTCCAGAAAACCTGCAGAGTTATGGAGAGACGAGACAAAGATCGACCTGTGCCAGAGTGATGGAAAAGATCAAAGAAAAGAAAAAAATAGAAACGTCTCATAATCCAAGGCATGCCACTTCATTTGTCAAACATAGTGGAGGTGATGTCATGGTCCAGTGGAGTCATCTCACTTGAGCTCATTGATAATTTCCCTGCTGACGGCGGCAGCAAGGTGAATGTGGAAGTATACAGCAAACAGTGCTCAGACCCAAATGAAGGCATCAGAACTCATTATCTGCAGGGAATTGATTCTTAACATCAAGCCAAAGCAACAAAGGACATTTTTTTTGACTGGCCGAGGGTCAACTGAGCATGTGTATAATTTCCAGAGGACCATAATGACGACAAAAAAACAAAAAAACAATACAAGCAAGAGGTGAAGATGGCTGCAATGCAGGACTGTCAGAGCATCACCTGGAAAGATACCAAGAGTCTGTTGAGGTCTGTTGAGGTCTGTTGAGGTCTGTGGGTCGCAGACTTCAAACAGTCATTGACTGTAAGGGAATTTCAATCACATATGATGAGTTCGGCTAAATTTTGTCTGATAACAGGGGGACAGTAAATGGCTGTATTTCCTACTTAGATGTAAACCCCTGATTTTATAACCGAGAGTCGTGAGTTTAACCTCAGAGTGGTTTCAAGGCAAGATGACCCCCCCCCCCAATAGTCTGGCTAGACGAGTCAAAATCATGTCACCTATTCATCAGATCTGATGCAGTTGTAGCATCCTGGATCATAATGTAGTCTAAAGTTCTGTTACATTGTTGAACACAAATTTCAAAAAGCAGATCATTCCAGTTAGTTACCGGTTTAAAAAGAAGCAATTACTTTTATTGTGGTTCTCAACCTTTTTTTTCTATAATTGTGGTAAGAGCCCATATTCAACCAAACATTTCCTTACCAGTTAGCATGCTGGGTAATTATGGTAAGCAGTTAATTACTATGTGCTCTTAAGTTACTGCTAGTTGGGTCAACTGTGAGCAGCGCTTCCTCTGGTTTCAAAACCTTTAATCACACACACACACACGCACACACACCCACGCACACACACACTAGTTTTCAATTTTGCCCACATCAGAGTTTGAGGTACACATTGTATGTGTGTGAACTAGAGGTGACATAGATGGGAGTGGTGGGTAACTGGAGCGTAGACACTGCCAGTGGGCTCTACCTGTTGGCACCTGGCGGCTCTACTTTCTATCATCTTGGCTAGAAGCGATGCCGTGGCTGCCCTGCTGTGCTCGCTACACGCCGAGCCAAATCAGTGGTGGTCCGAGCCTCTTTGTTGCATTCCGTCAGAGGTGGCTCCAAAGAAAGAAAAAAAAATAAAAATACTTCTGCTCTGTTAAAAGGGTGAGGCAATTTCTAAATTTGAGAAGCCAGTCACACAGCGAGGTGCAGATCCGTGTGAGCTTCAATGGGAGTCCATTGTAATTAAAAGTTGCCACACAACTCTTCTCCAGCACTGGGCTTTATTCACCAAATGCTTTTGGCTAAGTTGCCTTCATTAACGAAGCAATCTGTACAGACAACTTCAGAGTTTTACTTTGAAGTTGCTCAGTCAACGCCAGAGCATAGGAGTAATCTAATGTTATACTTAATTCACTCCTATAGTGCTGACCATTGATCTAGAAGCTTAAATGTTGTCAATATAACAGGCACTTTTTGATAACTGGTTCATAAGGAAGGCAGAAGCATCTACTGTTATCACCCTTACATGAATATAATGTAGTGATTAGCAATCTACTGCCCACTTAGTCCTGGCTGTGGTCATGATAGATAACTTACACAATCCCACAATGCAAAGTCCATGTCTAATTATAGACTGAGCTATAGTGATGCCCCAGGCCAAATAAACGCTTACCACCATCTACTGCTATCACAATAGTTCAGTTGGTGATAGAAGTTGCTACAGAAAACATGGCAAAGGCTTTTCAACACTATGGAGTGATGCCATAGTGTGTTCCTTTAAAGGATATCTAGTACAAAAAAGTGTGTATCTTAGTAGTGTGTGTGTGTGTGTGTTGACCGTCTAAGGTACAGTATGTGATACCAGTTATTAGATTTAGCAAGGGAAAGCAGCACATGGTTTTACAAGACATCAGCGAGCATCTACTAAATAGTGCTATGATTGAAATGTTTAAATGTAAATTAAAGGAGTAAAAGTAAAACATAGCACACAATTTCAACTTCTATCGTCTACCAAACATCTGAATTCTATTTGTATGTAAATCCATCCCTCCTCTAGTCATTCTGCTCTATTTGACATCATGTTTTTCATTGCTGATGAACCGACGTGTTTAACAATATAAAATACCTAAATAAGCTGACCACAATACAAGTGAAATAAGACTAATTTTGAAGACAAGCGTTGTGTCACACAGTGAATATACATTATATTGTGGCAGATACTGCAGAGCAGCCAATGTGGCTGGAGAGGCACATGGGGGCTGCTTTAGCAGAGAGAACGCTTTTCGGCTTGTAGGTGGTTCTGGTTTACAATAGACAGAGCGATCGCTCTTCCACATTTTTTCCCCAACATACATGTTTAAGTCTCAGATGGAGGACAGCTAGCAGAGGATCGTCTCAGCGCTGTTGTCTTTAGTGTGGGAGGAGGCACAGCAGAAGCAGACCGTGATGGAGGGAAGTGAGGTGATGGCTGTGTAGAATTAGACCGGTATAGTTGCTGTGAAACATTCTTCCCTCGTCACAAGGAAGAAGATCATCAGTTTGGCTTTTCGTGATTATGGTGTAGATGTTCTCATCCCAGTCGGAGGGTGGTGCAGATAATTATCCCCGAGAGCTCAATTTAACCATTTAATAACCGTCTCTAAGGATGTCTGCAGCAACCAAACGGAGGGAAAAACAAGTGTATTCCCGGGCTAATCGATTTTTTGGGGGGGGGGGGGGGCTTTTGAAGTGTGTTCAAGGTGTAACACGCACACCATGCTTCATGCATAAAGCATTGCTCCGAGTCATCACTGTTGGTGATGACTCCATTCTGGCATGTTAAATTGACACAGCTGGCTGGCTGGTTTTTGCAAGAGACAGAAGCAGGAATATCAGATGTGAAGAGTTACAGTTTGCCTGTAGAGCGACCTTTGGGTGCTGCTGCTGCACCTGCAGCTGAGGTGAGGCAAGGCTCAGCCACAGGGTGTGCAGGTTTTGGGCGCAACGTTGTTTTGTTTATTTTACTAGGAATAAAATAATCCCCGTGCTACTTATGGGGGATGTGGAAAGTGTTTTAAGGGTGACCACAAAGTCCTACTTTCCCTGACATTGTGCAGAGTGAATTAACTTGTTTAGACACTGCTCTCTATTTCACTTCTTGCCAATGTTTCAGCCGACCATTTCCTTTTTGAAGCGACAGTGTTATCTGGTGAGAACAGGTGAAATCAAATGTTCAAGCCGAGAGGAATCAGATACAGCAGGTTCTGTGTAGGTGTGTAATACTACAGTTCTTACGAAGGGTGTTTTCCTAGTAGAGCTGAGGCAGTCTGGGAGCCTCGGGAGATTCCCAGTTGTGTTTGCACTTTAGTTAGACTACTTCAGTGTCAAAGCTGCAGAGCGCTGGGGGTTATAGAAGGCTGAAGACTGGATGTGTGTTGTGTAAGTGTGATCTGCATTTTCCACCAAATGTAGGTAGTTTAGATACCCTGCTTTCCTTACATGAGAGGAGTTAGTAGTAGTGCGGGCTTACCTGAATGTAGCTAAAGGACACGGAAACGTAAAATAAGGAAGACACGTTTTGAGTGTAGCTCGAATGCGCTGCACTCAAAACAGACCATAGGGTGGAAACACATTGTGTAATCGGGCAGATGTTGATATATTTGTGGAACAGAACTAAATAATATGAAATCGTTAATTTAAGACATGTATTTCCCTACAGATAATCTAAAATCATTGACATACAGAGACATAATGAGAGGCATGTTTTTACTCTGGATCATGAACTTCAGATTGCATACAGTCAGTCTTTGATAATGCATGGACCTCTTATGTAAATGTAAATCATTACTGGTAAGTGTTTTATTTTTTCAAGACTCATAATAACAAGATTCCAAAAAAAAAGAAGCTACCACGGCTTGCAGAAAAGATGAGAAAATGTGAAGTATGGCACATCTGGCTCAGCCTACAGTGCATTAGGCTTAGCACCATTTTCTGGCACTCACGGGCTCAGTGAGCTGCTATAACAGCCAGTTGTGAATAATGCCAGCACTAGCAGCTTGCTCCTCGAGTCACAGTGCTTCTTAATATTCCCTGTGAATTCGAGAAAAACCCTTGCATGTGTCATGGCATGTGACGCGTGTAGTAGTAGCGTGAGGCGACGGCGTCTTTGTGTGCGCGATCACCTGTGACAGAAGCAGTCGTCGTACGGACGAGGCGACCACAATGCTGCTGCTGGAAAGTGGACTATTTGTTAGGGATCTACCACCCCCTGCAGATGTTGTCATGGAAACACTGGCTCTTTTGGGGTTCTCTCTCTCTCTCACACACACACACACACGCGCACACACAATGCAGCGTTAGGATGTTATTGCTATACTCAACACTGGAACATCACAGTTCAGGTTTCCATGCGACTCCCACGCTTACATAATACTGTAGTGGAAGGGGGAATCCATTTACAGTACATGGAAATGATGCTGCATCTATGATTATACACCGTGTTACATACATCTTAATGTATTGCTTAAAAATAAATCGACCTATCTGTATGAAGACACATATGTTGTTACTATACAATCGAATAGGTTGGTCCAACATACAGGAGGGTTATACAAAAAAAAAGAAGAAGCCTTTCAATGACGTGTCTGTGAGAACGGTATGTTTCTGTGAAACCACTGAGAGGCAGCTAACATGACTTGAC
>NW_022280076.1:2199582-2256064 GCF_004355925.1 Anarrhichthys ocellatus | reverse complement strand
TCTTTATATATTTTCTATGACTTTTCCTGTTTCACTGTAGTAACAAGCCTTCTGGTGGTGAAGAAAGCCCAACAGCACTTTAGGGATTTCATTTTTTATTTTAAGAGAAAGTCTTCAGTTGTTTGCAACACGCACCGCTGGAAGTATTTTTACATGTTTGATCAAAGTTTTAGACGATTTGAGTAGTGCTACTGGACAGGACGTGCACCTCGGTGACCTCCCTGTGGGAACAAGCACTGATGCAGTCCAGGTGGTACCAAATATGAAACACCATCACTCTGCATTCAATAATCAGCTACACAAAGCCATCATACTTGTGCTGCTGTTTTTTTTTGGAGCTTGATTTAAAATAAGTAATTAATAATACATTATGAATCATGAATAAGTAAACACATCCTCCTTTCGTTAGGCAGGTACTCTGCAAACTACACTCTTAGAAAGCCATATTTCTGTGGTTGACCTCTTTAGGTGGAAGCTTTGTGTTTCTTGTTCATTTTCAGCATTACAAGGAGATTGGAGGGACTACGCCCCAACAACAGACTCAGATTTGGGCAAAGTGGGTGAATCTGGAGCGACTCCATGGGGGGATAAGAAGCTTCTCTTTGTTGCAGCCCCACTTTTTGATTTAGGCTGCATGCGATTCTTACATTAACATCCCTCCTCGTGCAGCTTTAAGCAGTCTGCCCCATGGTAAATGTAAAGAGTGTTGTTGTTGTTGCTGCAGCACACATCGCTACAGGACACTAACAGTTGTCAAAGTGTTGTGCTGATACACCTTGGAGAATAGTCTGAAGTTAGCATTGGCAGAAGATGAGTGAATTTTTCTGTCGTCTGAGGCGTACATGCACATGAAGAAGAAAAAAAACAAAAACAGTTGTACTGGTAGGTGTTGGCTGGCAACGACGATTGTGACAATGCAAATGAGATGAAAGCTGTGTTTGGGGTTTCTCACTTGAAAAGACACTTGAGAGTGAAAATCAACTGAGAAGGCAACAAGAAGAGATTTTGACGGGTTGTAGTGGGAAAAGAAAAGTTCAGGTGACCAATGATGTTTCGGAAATACTGTGACATGTCTGATTTTAAACACGATGAAAAGTCTACAAGTATTCAGCTTAAGTGTGGCGGTTCTTTTAGGCGCCAGTGGGTGGGTGTGAGGGTTTGCTCTACTAACATCCAGCAGGTGTCTGGCTTACATAACACGGAGGGAGGTAAATTAATTTCTATATCTAGTGATGAATGAACTAAAGCTGGAGCCTTGGGTCCCTGCTGTTAAACAGGTGATATACATTAAAACATACTTTATTTTATGTAAGTTTTCTATGTAGTCGTGTCTACTGATTGAGCAGAGCAATGAGTGATGAGCATGTTATTAAGAAGTATTAAGTACAAACCTGGTGAGGTCAAATCAAAAGGTAGAACATTGTCTGAGGTGATACACAGGTCAGTCAATATATTAAACTAGAAGAGTCTTACTTTTAGAATTTGTAAAAAACTGTGTTTTGTAGATAATTCATCACGGTTTATTCTGGATGATTATTAAAATAAGCTGTTTGGTTTCAGACAATGTATCATTAGCAGTTGTCTGAATAAGAGAAATGAGGCTAACGTGTTGAAATTAAACACATGATTTAAACATCTATTTATATAACTCATTCGGTTTAATTTAAGCACTTTTACCTCTTCAGATTCACTTCATTGAGACGTATTGTACTGGATACAACTAAATTCAAGCATAGTTCAGCCTGACAGCGCTGTGAAGCGTCACAGAGACTTAACACCCAGCACGAAATCCATCACGTTCATCACAGCAGCAAATGTTAAAGTTAATCCAAATATAGAAGAAGAAGAAGAAAAAAAAACGGATTAATCATCATTAAAGAAAATGCAAATAGATGAACTCAGAAAAGCTTAAACTCTGTGAAGATGCAGTGGGGGAGTTGCCACCTTTTAATTTGCACCTTGTCGTGGCTCCTCTAACACCGTACACGTCAAATGAATTTGCAGTTTCTTGGAAATGATATGCCTGAGAGGTGAGGTTAGCTTTCATTCCATTACAGTAATTTAAAAAGCTCAAGCTTAGTCCTTGAATTACAAACGGAGATGATGGTAGATAGAATTTGACACTTGCTCTATATTAAGTTAACTCGTATAACCGTTACAGGAACAGGCCATTCAGCCACATAGTGTGCAGTTCTTATGATAAAGAGGGCCAACAACTGCAGCGGCGAACCGTGGAGACGTTCCTTATATCGACCTTTACGACGGAGTAATTCCTACGATGGTGGTAATTTAGAGGCCTGTGTGTATGGTGAGAAGCAGATTATAATTGCTCCAAGCTGTTAACAACCTTAGAAAAACACATTGTCCAATCATGTTTAGTAAAACAGATATTGTGTATCATACCACGTCTGTTCTCTATGTATTAATCCAGCTCTGTGTTAATATAATAGTAGGATTGGGAGTGCATATAATAAAACAAAAGAATAAAATAATTTCTCCGATGTTAACCTTTTTATTCATAAATCCTGTCAACTTATCTTCATACACCAGCAGATTGCATTAAAGTTTTATGTGTTGGTATTTTCACCAGTATTTTAATAAAAGACACAGCTCACTCTCATTACACAGTCACGGAAACAATCTTTCAATTGTAAGACATAAAAACTTTAATACCTTTAAGTGTGATGATATAATACTTAGGGGGTTTTCATAGAATCTAATTGAGATAGATTAAAGTACATAATAATCGTAAAGATGTTTGTTTGTACAAGTTAAAATCATTCAAACAGTAAATGCAAGTATATTGCAGACAGAGGCAGATTAATTGTCTTGAACTAAATAATAGAACGATAATAAACATCAAAGAAGTCCCTCATTAACAAGATGTTTACGTGGATCAAGATGATGAACGATATCACCACCAGAATCAAGAGCATGGATCTTACACAAAGAGTGTCAATGAGAAATCACAGATGTTTTCAATTCTGTTAGTTCTGATATGACTAGCTCACGTTTTCTTTTTTACCTGTGACGCAATATTACCTTTTAACAAAACTTCTTTTTTTTTTGCCTCAAAATTGAAGAAATGCTGCCCTTTCAAAGGCTCTTAACTATAACAATCGTGCAATAAGGTGCTGGAAGTATCACATAAGCTCAAACTGGCAGAATAGATACCCGCACACTGAAATCTATGCAGAGAACACGTTATTTTTAGCTTACAGTTTAAAGGGACCTTCATCAGAGCATACAGGGTTCAGCTGGAACAGCAGGTGTAGAATCAAACAAATCACATCCCAATCACTGTGTGCAGCACACCTGTGCTCTACTCACCCTGGTGGTAGAGGCTCCGCCTCCTGTGAACTACGGCTTTAAAGTGCTGAATGTAGTACTGAGAGACACACTTACACAAGTAAATGGGTATAGTAAAACAAAAATTCTTATTAACGATGGCTCATGCCTGATCCCTCCTAAAGCCCCATTTGATGAATGATATGATATTATTATAGGGTGCTCCGTGTTGTATATGTGTTTTGCTCCACCCACCTTTTGTGTAATATAAATAAAGTGTACAATCATACAATATTTGATGGTGAGTGAATTAGTGTAGCCTCAGTGAAAGTATGCGTGTAAAAATGTATGGACCAGAAAAAATACAAAAGCGAAAGGTCGATGTTAAGGTGTCGTCATCTTGAGAGGTTCACTGAACAGGTTCACTGGTAGGACTCTGAGCTACCGGTTCATTTTAACCATCTGACCAGAAACTGATTGACATCTGGAACACCTGGTTCACGAATACAATTCACTAGTTGGAAAACTGTAACGAACCGTTATTGACTGACCAGAATTTGCCTCTCAGTGACACATGTTTGGAAAATGCTCCTTTAACTTCACATGAATCTGTAGTATTTGCGTTTGTCATAATTCAGCTCCGCCATTGCGAAATCCGCATTCAGGATTAATTTACCTGGAAATAAAGGAATCTTGGACAAATTGTTTGCATTTTCGAAATGATGTTTTTGTGCTACACTGGGCAACAATCAGAGGAAATGCACCTAAAGCCCTCTGCAGAAGGACACTCTGTAACATATAAGCATCGACTGTCACATCCCCCCACCAGTGGGACAGAAGGCAACATGGCGGCAGGAATGTTGGTCGTGCAGGAGAGGGGAGGCAGCGGAGACCAAAGTGCTCAGGGACTCTGAACTGTGATTCATGTAACATATGAATCTTTGAGTTTCAACTTAATGTTTCCATATTTAATATAAATCTTACATAGTAGGGTTTACTTATACGGAGATTAGTAATCAACCAACAGTTGTTCAGTTCAGTTACATAATATTGAATCTGTCTACATTAATGTAGCGATGTTAGGCCTCTGCAGTGCTTCATAAAGAAACAAATCAATAATTGCCAGCTTATCAAGCTGTAACAAGGAACGGTGAAGTCAACAACTATTCATTCTCTGCTGCTGTTTTCTGCTCCCCTTTTTGGACGGTCTCACTTTTTTTTTTTCATTTTTTACCCATCCCCCTCACTTTCTCCTTTATCTTCATCTCTGTTTCACTCCCTCTCTTTCTTGCTGTCTCAGTGTAATGTGATCCAGGACCGATGCTGGCAGCCCCAACTGTGGCACCGCAATCTCTGCTGTGCTCTGGTTGCTAAGCAGCCTGTCTGCTGAGACGGGGGGCTCGGTGATGCACCTCCCTCTCAGTCTGCTTCCAAAATAATATATTAAAAAAATAAATAAAGACAGGGGGGAGAGTGGCAGAGCTGGCCATCAGGCTATCAGCCAAAATTCAGATGATCCCTCCAAATGTCTCCGTTTTCAGAATGGGCTGCTTCACATCTGCAGTGCAGCAGAGCATGTTGTGAGCCTCGGGGGCTTCAGGACGGTACGGCACACACACACACACACACACACACACACACACACACACAAGGGCTAACTCACAGGACAGTGTGGTAGATCTCCGCTGTGATGCCTCCCCACCTTCTGACGCGTTTGTAATGGAAAATGCTGTGTGCAGATTTTGTGTGATCGCGCCTAGAATGAAACCTACCATGTGTGGCTAGAACAGTGGGCTGCTGGCGGGCTGCCCAGGTGTGGGCCATCGGTAGAGGAGTCAGGCTACTAGGAAGCCGCTGCGTGTTCTGCTACCGTGGAGCCTCTATGAGTCATCCGGTCGCTCCATGTGGTTGTGGAGGACGAGCACTTTGCACAATGGAAATGTATTGAGGCCTCTGTGATGCCATCACTTGTAGGCGTCAAACATGTTATGTTATTACATGTATACAGTTTGCCCACATTTGGCTTCAGATGCCACTGTGATGAAAATGCAGCTCTGTGAAGGGAGTTTGACATTCACACCATTGTGTGTTAAGGAGGGCATATTTTGTTTTTTTTATAAAAACATGAGACCTGTTTGGACTAACGGCCTCATCTGTGTCTGTGTGTCTGCAGAAGTACAGGTACCAGGATGAGGAGACGCCCCCCTTGGAGCACAGTCCAGCACATCTGGCCCCAGGGAAAAGTGCCGAGATGCTTCATATGAGTGACAAGAATCTCGCTGCCATGGAAGCCATACATGGCTACACACCACACACACATATCTCTCCTGTTAAGGTAGGACTCACGCACACACACACACAATCACATATGTTGGATCAGTATGTAACGCTATAGCACAATACACTCGGCTGTCAGCATTTAGGAATGGGACTGTTACTGTGTTAGAATAGACACACTTCAACAATTAAATCTTTACCACAGTGCTATATCTACAGTGTGACCTTATATTCACATGAACCACTCTGCAGTTGGGCTGTCAAAATTGGCTGAAAATTACATTTGAATATTATCGATTTAAAAAAACACTTAGGACTATTTAAATATCCATTTTTGAGCTTTTTGTCCATGACAACATGTCCTAACTGGCTCCGTGAGATGCAGCACTGTGCAGAATGCTGTTTTTAATGTTTATTAATGTTTCAAATTAAAGCGAAATGAGACAAAAAAAATGATATACCAAATTACTTGCACTGCATTACCAGTTTGCTATTGTAAAGGCTAGGTCTGAGAGCCCATTTTCAATCAGCAGACAGATTTATAGGCATGGTAATGGGGTTTCCCTTTTTCTAATTTGCTTCATTCGGAGACATAACATTCACTCAGCTTGTTACATTTATATTAAGAATTTCAGTTATCTCACACGCAAATGGTTGATTAAACACATTATCTGTAACTTTGCACTTAAAATGTTGTGTTGTCTGTATTTGAAATTCTAATTCTGCAACATACTGTAAATACCTTGATGAGAATATAATGTATTTATGAGGAAACCCGGCCTCTTGTCAGAGCTACACCGTGCATATTGGGCAATTTGATATCAGAGCTTAACAGCATGAAAATCTCAGACAAGTGGACACAAGATGCATTTAGTAATCTGATGACCTGAACCACTTCAGGACGTGATCAAAGATCAATTTAAAAAAAACAGATTGAATAGAATGTGTAACAGCAGAATGATTGGGATTTACACATTTAAAAAAAATCTCAATAACCTGACCTGTAGTTGAAGGAATCTTCCATTTCCTGAAAGAAGACGATACACTCACATTTTGAAGTGGAGAGAGTCATCTAGAACTTCGTAAGATACAATCAAAGCAGCTCCCTGTACAGCCACTGACCTACTTATCTCACAGAATATATTTAAGACACGTGTCTTACAAATGCAGAGACACGAACCTCTGTGAGAGCTCCGTGACAAAAGGAGGAGACACTGCAGACAACATGAGATCTACTGGTCAGTCAAAAGATACCGCTGACAGGGCGAATATGAGCAGGGTCATGTTGCCTGGAGTGCATTAACGAATACATACTGTAGCTACAAATGCAAGCAGGTGTAGGCTGTAATGCACACTTAATACCGATCCATCCCATACGCCCACACATGTTTTTTAACAGCCTCACAGGCTGTTAAGACTTAAGAGCTCCAATATATTTATTTGCTCTGAGGGGGAAAGTGTTTCTCAATTTCCATCATGGGAGTTCACTGAAATCCCAGAGGAGCTGATGTGTCCATTAAAATGCTCTCTTTTAATGAGTGGAGAGGAGAGGCTGAGTTATTGTGCTTCACCGCTGCTATTCAAAAACGTACAGAGGCTGTTCAGCATGAGCTGTGGAGGCCATGGGGTTTTTTATTCTGAGATATAGTGCTCAGTTTAGGAACACTGTCAAATCAACAATGAGTGGCATTGGAGAGTCAGTTCCAGTCGTCATATGGCACACTAGAAACAAATGTATGGCACAGTGCAAACAGGATTATTAAATGAGCATGAAATCAACATATCGCACGAGTAACACAAGTCAATGAAATCCTGGAGTACAGTAGAACATGTGAGGAAAGAAAACCAGATTTTGGGGGGGTAACAGGTTTTTTTTTTTACACAGACATCATGATAAACTACGAGTAAAACAGTGTGAAACCCTGAAATATTTTGCTTCTTGCTATCCCTTTCTGACCTTTCTTGCTGGTTAGATTAATTCCCCTTTGTCTCGCTGGAGTTTGTCATCCAGCACATGCCAAGGGATCGGTAATTATTCACAGTGGATGGGTGCACCACTCTATCACGGCGACGGGGGGGGGGGACTTTCTGCTTTCCCTAAAATCAACCTTTATGAAGTCTAAATAAAGTCTATCTAAGAGAAAATGTGATGTGTGCCCTGCAGTGTTTCTGATCCATTACATGACTCATTGCTTCGTTCCATGGAGGCTCGTGATATCAGTAAATCAGTGCATCTGTCAGGTAACATACAGGAAATAGGATTTCATGGCGAGCTGTAATTACATTGTAAGTAACAAGGTTATCTGTAATACTTCTCCAGATAAAGTTTAATAAAAGATAATCCCGGTGATATTCTATGTTTGCTATATTGACAAATCCCAAGAAAAGACCAACAGCAATAATGAATGTATTGTATAACCAGAACCACAAATACTGCCAAAGCAGCCGAAGTCTTCCTCTGTGCCATAGACCTCCATTCTAACATCAGTGAGCCAACAATATCCACATTGTATGGAAAGAAAGCTTTCTTCACATTATCCCTCCAGATATAACCACTAGAGGTAATACTTATGTGTACAAGTCCCATTCGTCCTAACAGACACGTTGGAGATTTGTTCCCATTTGTCCACAGATAATACTGAATCAAACCTTTAGAGCGAGATACAAAACTGGTGGGGGAAAGTAACTGAAATAAATATTGTAGCACTAATTGTTATTCCACTGCAGGAAAACTCCATCTTCAGGATATTTGTCCTATCGCATGAAAAGGCAGAATGTTGATGTTGTTCACAACATTTTGGGAACCAGGATTTGCCCTCTTTCTATTTCTGGAATGCTGCCATTATTCATGAAGTCTTGTGTTTCTCTTCAGGGAGAAGTGAATGCACTGAGAAGTAGAAAGGTCTGGGCTCACTTCAAAGTGAATTGTTTGCATCATTTCATGTCAGTGGTCTGCTTCATTGAATAAGTATTTAAAAAAATATATGTAGTTGTTTAAAAGTAACTCAATCCCAGGATGATAGATTGCTGTGGACAAACATTTTTTGGTTTTATTTTTACCTAAAGAGCCTCATGAGGGGCATGAAAGTATTAGCATTAATCAGGGTTACCATTCTTTTCTACAGGACGTTTTCACTGAGCTGGTGTGACAGACGGCAGTAGCGCTATACACCAATATGTTCCTCTCTGATTTTAACGTTTGATTTTAAAACGGTGCAGCATATGGCTAAAATGTATCTATCAAATCATCTCTTACATGCTTAGCAATCATGTCAAATTGATCACAGCATAAATCAAACACACCTGCAGACGTAGGCAAAACAAGTTTTCTAGGTTTTCCAGGATACGTTGCAACTCTGATTCATGTCTGATCCATTATAATTGCGTAATTGTAAGAAATGATTAAATCTGAGGATAATATGATGAACATAATGAAGGCTGTTTTTTTGCTATTTGATGCTCATGAAGATGATTGTGATTACGAGAATAATGCTGATGATGATATGATGATGATGTGATAATGATGACGATAGTGTCTGGTTTATCTGCACTTCCTGACACAGTGTCATGATGACCTCATGGTGGCTCAGTATTTACAGTTTTGTGGCCCTTTTCATCACAGTGTGACATGATTTCCAGAGGATACGCTGGCCTGAATCAATCTCATTTCCCCATGTTTCACATTCACCTCCCTCATTAGCTGGATGATTCTCCTGCACCCCTCTCCCTGCTTGTGTCTGGCTGCAGAAAGCTGAGGGAAGTTGACTTGTAAGCACAACGTTGCCTGTTTGAACAAATCCACCTGCAAGGAAATAAAATAAATTAGTGCTAGTTAAATACTCTTTGCTACTATAAAACTACTGCTGATGTGCCATCAAGCAAGGCACTATAAGTCCAAAATGTCTCCAGTGAAGCTATTAATAGAAGGACATGTCTATATTAGGGAAGAGATGTGCACATATATTATCTGTAAATATCAGGATCAGCATGAATCCACCTCCCAGGTAGCGCTACTTGGATCAGCAAATACAGCTGTCCCAACATTCACACTTTAATGACGTGCTTTGCTGCAATATAAAACTTTTCCAGTGGGAGGAAAAGTGTCTCCTGACATGTGAAAATGCTGCACTGCTGCTCTTTGTGAAATTCATAGGTATAGAGTGCATTGTTTAGAGTAGCAGCTTCAGAGTTATGAATGACTGGTTGGGGGAAAGAGGTGCTAGATCATCAAGTATATGGTATGTGGTGGGTTTTTTCTGTCCTATTGTCGCTCATCATTTAATTTGTGGTTTACTAATAATCAGCGCATAATGTAATCGGATTAATAAATACGCAAGTGCCTCGGTTGTATAATTGTTGTGCAATAGTTTTACTGGTCTGTGAAAATGCAGGTAAACACAGCCAGTGTCAAAGCATCTAGTATCAGCTTATTATAGATTTTATTAATAATGTACTTCATGGTAACCTGGTTCTGTTGGACCTCCGCTGTGAACCCAGATGTCAACATGTGTGAGGGTGTCATATGAACTAAAAGAAAACAAGACGGTACCCTGTTCCCATCCGCATGCTCTGCACAATTACCCTCTCCCTTCTGTTGTTTTGCAGCCTGTGTTGATGTCTTCGGGACACACTCCAATGTACACCTCCGCCGTTTCCACACTGGTAAGAGCACAGCGACCCGAGCCTCTCCGTCACCCCGAAAGTTAACATGTATCATCATCATCAGCATCGGTCATCATCATCATCATCATCATCATCATCATCAGTCTGATTTGTCCGATCCTCATTTCCTGTCTTTGGTGTCACTCAGAGCTCGGCTGTCTGATTGCAGACAGGCAGCTGCCTTGTTCAGTGTCATTGTATCTGTGGTGCCAGAGTATGAGGTCATCGGTTTTCCGATGACATCAGCGTGATCATACTCATTGTCATTCGATTTGTTTCCGCTTGTACTCGAAGACTATTGTCCGGGCCTGAATCACATGCACTGCGACTGAAAAGTGTGTTAATGTGATCTGCTTCCATCACATCATATCATTGATTTCCTGTGTTATATATTTACATTCCTACGTGAACACATCCAGCCTATGCGTTGTAGATCCTGTTTCAGTATAAGGAAGTCTTAATAATTTTGTCGACATATTTCTCTAGCATCTCAGGCTTGATTTTGCACAAACACAAAAGCTATCCTGAAACATGTAAATCAATGGAAAAGTAGCCACGATGCATGTGAGACATGAGTAAAAGATGAAACCGATCCTTAATGCGCATCACTGTCAAAGCTTCAGCGGTGTGTCGAAGGCGTCGTGTAGCGTGAGGGTCAGATAAGACGGATAGATGCGATGTGTTTGCAGGACAGACTGAAGCCTGTAGGTGTCAGTGTTAGACTGTGCAGAGTGACTCCCATAACCTTGAAAAGACGGCTGTGCTGCGTTCCCAATAAAACAGTTTTATGATCAGACAGGTTGCATTAGCCTCGTGCGCCATGAATTGCTCCAAAGACTTCGTCTGTCTTGCGAGGCAGAAATATATTACACAATGGCAGGGGAAGTCACACTAAAGTGCCATTAGAAACAACAAGGAAATGATCAGTTATAACATCATTTATACTTATTTATAACACGAGTCGAATGCAGAACTTGATTGGATGTGTACTTAAATAGAGCAATTTTCAAAGCTAAAAGGCGGGATCTTTAGAAAGAGTGGATTATAAAAATCGGGCATTCAGTCTCCGTTGAACAAGTATTTACATTTTGAACTATTCATCATGTCTCGTCTTTGTCTGCTTGCCCTGACCTTAAACACACCCCGTCTACAAGTGCCTGCTTGTAGTTTAACATATCCTGCACACCCTTAAACATGAAGTCATCAGTATGTCTGCATTCATTCTCTCACACATACAGTTGTACTCATTCTGCATGCGCTCCAGTGGTGAAGTATGTTGCAGCACCGCCCATATGTGTGTCCATGTCTTTGCAGCTGGTGTCGTGTCCATGTGCTTGTCATTGATGTATGGGTGGTGTCGTCAGTCTGTCTCTTTATTGCTTTAATGGTGTGGGGTTTGCCAGTACCACTCCAGGCCCCATTGATTTATGGGTAGGATTGTCTTTGGAAGCGATGCAATGGTTTGGCAAAGTAAGGAGGTCTTTGGGTTATGTACATGAATTAGCGAAGAGGTGCTTTAGCTTCAAATTACATTCTTTTTTTCTTTTAAACTTAGGGCATAATGTAATTAGAAATGATTTTTTTTTCACACACTGCACAGAACTTCTGGTATCGATCTGTGCTCATATTAATGGATCCTCCTGCCTCTTATATGACTCTGTAGGTCTGCTGTACCATGTCACACTTTTATTACATCAATTGTTGTGATGGATGTTTTTCTTGCTGCTGTGATTACATTGAAAGTTCATGTTCTACGTCACAGCGAACAAGGGATCCAAATAAATGCTTTCATGTGCCACACTGGACACAATATTTAGCATCAAATACAAGCCTCCTATACAAGGAGGCAAATCCATTATTTGCTTTCTTATCCGAAAATATTATTGACAAAAGGGATATTTTGAAAAAACGAGGCTCAGCTAATGAGCGTTCCTGCAGTGTTGCAGGAAGAGTATCTCCCTGGCTTTGGAGTGAATCCCACTGGCGTCTGGTTATTGAACTAAGCTTGGCTGAATTCAGCATTAAAGAAACCTTTATACTTCACATATAGATATAAAAGTAGTGATCCCTGTGTGTGTGTGTGTGTGTGTGTGTGTGTGTGTGTGTGTGTGTGTGTGTGTGTGTGTGTGTGTGTGTGTGTGTGTGACTCTATAGAGGCAGGAAAAATACCACAGTTACACGAAACCCCATCTATGGCTGTAGAATTCCATTCATTCTCTATATTTTGGATGAGGTTCACTCACACATTAACTACCCTGAAGGCAGCGCTGTAGCTGCTCTCCGCCTCTTTTCATGACATTCTACCTTTGTCTGTATTCACTGACAGAGTCTCTGAAGTAGTCTTAAAGGGCCAGTGTGTAGCATTTTGGGGGAGATATATAAGCAGAAAAGTAATATAATTTAATACAATTTAAAAGAAAGAAAGAAAATAAACAGCAAGCATACACAACACAATCCTATAACAATAAAGAAAATAACCCGAGAGGTGTGGTGGGAGTAAAGTCAGTGAGCAGGTCAGAAATATACCGGGGAGCTGAACCATGCAGCGCCTTTAAAACCAATCGGAGGATGTTGAAATGAATTATCTGTTGAATGAGAAGCCAATGAGGGGATTTAAGTATCGTAGTAATGTGATGGTGCTTTCTTGTACCGGTAAGAACTCCGGCGGCTGAATTCTGTACGAGTTGAAGTCTTCCTATTGAGCGTTTTGATAATCCATTTAAAAAGGTCATTGTAGTAATGTAATCTGTTAAAAAATGAAAGCATGAACCAGTTTCTCAGAATCAGTTTGTGATATAAATCTTTTCTACTTTTGATATATTTCTAGTGGTGATATGTGTATTTCCTGAATTAAGGATGACAGACAGGTTTCTGACCTGCTCACTGGCTTTTAAATTACGGGATGAAAGACATGTTATTATTTCCGACCACTGCTTCTCGGGACCAACAGGAAGAATTTCAGTTTTGTTTATGTTTCGCTATTAGAAGTTCAATAATCTGTATTCTGTAATGAATTTCATCAGGTTTTCAATTGGTCTCAGGACATCAGTAGAAAGCGAGATATAACGCTGCGTGTCATCTGCGTATGAATGATAGGATATGGCTTAAGGCCACCGTAGATGTACCGCAGTCTTGCAAAGGGAGGAGTGAGCGGAGGGGTTATTCAGTCGGTTGCAATCTGCAACTACGCCAGTAGATGCCAGCAAATCCTACACACTGTCCCTCTGAGAAAACATTTGCCATTTACCCTTCATTCGACAGGCCGGGAGTGAGAACCGGCAGGTATAAAGTGCTTACTGAAGACACCCACCGCCCAGTTTATGTTACACTCTGTCTCCTCTCTGAAAAAGGATCACTTTCTCTCCTCTAAAACCACAGAATGTTCCCTTTTCACACAAATCGTCTTCAGACAAAATAGTCAACCCCTCTAAGACAATTGTTTTCAGTGTAAGGATTCAATTACTGTTTTCTGTAGTGTTTGCCCAAGAGCTCCCCATCACACCCTCCCCTTTCTGCTCTGCACTTGTCTGGTTGGTATCTGGTTTCTATCTTCATTTTCTCCCGTCCTCCTTACTTTTCTTTAATAAATGTTTAAATATGTCCCTGCAGCTTCGGTGTAATTACAGTGCAGCAGCAGCAGCTCAGGTCCTTTGGGAAGGAGAGGGGAGGGAGGAAGAGGAGGAAGAAATATGCATGCAAAAGGAGGAGGAGAGAGCTGTTCACGCTGAATGGCAGAGTAAGACAGATAGAGAGGATCCTTGCAATTGGAAGGGTGAGAAAGTTAGATAGGTGGACAGAGGGGTTTTATTTAACAAAATGAGAACGTCAGCTGACAGCTTGTCCTTCAACGTGTCCTTACATAAGTCTGTGCGTTCCTTTGTGTTTCTGTGTGTGTGTGTGTGTATATTACACGCCTGTCGATCCATCTGTCTTGTAAAAAGAGAGCTTGAGCGAGCTGTGAGAAATAAAATATGTGGATTTAAATAGGAATTCTACTCCTCTTTTTGTAAGTAGTTGTGTAGATTACCTCCACCATTTAGTAATCAATTTGAGGAATGAAAAATACGGCAAGCATACATGTAATTTCCCTTTCAAACGTATTGTCCTATTGTTTACCCTCCTTGAAGCATTTAGCTGTCCATGGTGCTGAAATCATTGTCACTGATTTCTGAGCCAGCTATAAGGCTCGAGGACTCATGAAGGTCTTGGATGGATTTTGCCTCCAAACATGAGATTTTGATGAGATGAACATTTTTCTTTTCAAATCAAAGCAGAATTGCCGTAATATGCATTTTTAGAAGTTTATTTGTTTTCGACAAATTGCTCGAAAATATCTGCAAGATTTCTGATCCAGAAAACACAGGACACAAACTAAAATAATCTGATGTCAAGCTACATTCCCCCCCGCTGTGTTTACGTTTCACTATTCTGACTGACTGACTGTAGACATTGGGGCTCGCAGGCCTCCAGCCCCCCCTGTCAGTTCCAAGTGCTCCCCAGGACGAGTCGGGCCGGTTTGAGCAGCTCGTCCTTCTAAGTTCAGCCAACGTATATATATATATATATATATATATATATATATATATATATATCCTCCCCCTCTCACATCACCAGCGTGGACATTATACAGAGAGACAGCTAAGTAATTGCCATCAAACTTTCCTGCTCGCTCCTCTTTCCAGTGGGGATGGGAGGGGTACAGTACAGTAGCAGCAGAAAAATATGAACTGCATTCTCGCTGAGCACAGACCAGTAGCAGGGAGGCTCCGCTATCGCAGTCCACTGCCACGGATGACGATCACTGGAGGGATCTGTTTTTTTTACTCTGGATTTGTTAAGACGGGACGATTGTGTCTCAGATAATAACGAGCCATGTCAGCGAGGAGTCATTCTTTATAACTGGAGCCTTGGATAGGAGGATGTTATTGGGCTTCCTCAAACAAAGTCTCCCGCACCAACTCGGCAAGACGAGGACGCTAACAGGGCTGTGCTTTCTCTGTGATTTTGGATTTTAAATTGTTTGAAGGTGTATCCCGCGTCTTCAGCGTGCCATCTTTGGTATTATGTCGTATTTAGAGTGAATGGAAAGCAAAGCTGAAACGGCACACGTTAAGTTAAAATAGACATCTTTTCCTTCAGGCGATCTGGACGCTCAGTGGTTTATATGATCAACCGTCATGGCAGGGCCTGGACCTGATGGCTCTCTTTGCGACGATGCTTTTTTTTGTTATTGTTGAAAGCAGACACTTCTAGAGCGCACTCAAACTCCTCTAGCCACACACTTGGTGGGTGGGTGTGTCAGTTTGGGAGGAGAGCAGGGTTCGCTCCCAGTTTATCAACCACGATTCACATTTCGGCACCGAAGCAGAATGTTCATGTCTGTGTGGTACGCCAAAAAGATGGGCAGCCGGTTCCTCAACAATGTACGAAAAGCCAAGAGACATCGGCATCATCAGATGGTAGGCATGTTTCAAACATGTTCCCTCTATGACTGTACCTCATATCTGGGAAAGCTTATTGAAAACGCCAATTTTGCCTCGTAGCTCAGAGGAGGTGGTGCTTGAAGAGTATGTTTGATTATGTTATTAGTATTATTATTATGGTACCAAGGCTTTGTTTTGTTTATCTGCACAGATAGAATAGTCAAGGCTGTGGCTGCACTTAAGGCGCATGATGGATATTTTAATCACAGTGAGCCTCAGTAATCAAATCTGGTAATACTAATCAAATCCTGTTCTGGCTCGGGCTGCGTGATTGTTTGCGAGTCCTCCTCTGATGGTGTGAAGGTGCAGCTTCTTTCATTCCATATTCCAACCAACCGGGAGCTCAAGGTCTCCACCACCCGCACACATGCAACTATGCTACAACCTTTTTATGCACTTCATGGATATACTTGGGATTTAATAAGAAGCCAATAAGTGAGCAATGTGCATGTGATATCCAAATGAATCTCATGGCACCAGCCATCTAACCTGACTCACATGTTACTAAACACTTCACACAAGTCTGGTCCTCTTATTTCTGTTTGTTGAGCAGCCTTGCAGAGCCCAACGGTGAGGGTCAATCTGGAGTTATCTGTCTGTACCCAGATGAGCAGCACTTTGGATACACATTTCTTTTAAAAGTGCAATACCCATAATGCTTGCCTGCTTAACTGTTGCTCTAAAATAAAACAATATTGTCTTTGTCAAAACACATGCCAATTCATATAGTTTGACATTGCGTATGTTTCCATAGAGGTCCTTATCTTGCCGATTGCCCGGACGGCTTTTATATGTTACAGGCTTTGCAGCTTCTGCAAGGTGTGCAGGACACGCACCGTTTAAGCCTCTCTAATGCAACCTTAGGTTTGTATCCAGTGCCCACTCACACATGACATCATCCCCTCTGATCACAGTGAAGTATTCTTCGCACGCTTCATCTCAACAGGAACGGCAAAGACAGCAGCTGATGTTTTAAATATCCTTAGGCTTAACTAAACCTGGTGAATGTTATTATCGGTGTTATTTTTACCTCATTCGACTGCAAATGTCAATCCGACTGAGAGCGACTAGAGGTGTGAGCGCGCACAAAATGGGTCATGAGCCTCAGACAAACACACACATGCACAGACAAGTAGAGAATGACTAGATCGCCTGAAAATCATGTGAATCTAAATAGAAAAAGGAATGAATTTAAACACACTGCTTCACTCTTTTTTTCTTGCCACTGCTAAAACATTGATATATGTTTATTATTTTATTCAAGAAATGTTGAAATCGCACGTAGCACAAAACACACACAACAAATCTGGAGATCAGTGTTAGAAGAAAAACCCAAATAAATCAGTTGTATTCGTCTTTGACTATGCACATTCTGGCACTCAGCGTGCTGCGTATGAATCCATCGAGAGGAAACGGTCTGAGAGTGGATGGGTGGTGGTGCTGCCTGTACAGACATGGCAGAGGACGGGTTAGTTGAATATGTGGTGCTAAAATATAGGTGGGAAGGAGCAGCCAAACACTGTAAATCCTAACGACCGCCACGTCGAACAACTCGACAGAGCCGAGGGAGGGAGAGAGGGCTCTGTCAAAATCCCTGCAGGGGAACCGCCTGCACCGGCCTTAGATTTCTGCTGGCTATACTCATTATTTTTGCCTAGATATGGATGAATTTGACGTAATGTTCGGCAGCACGGCCCGTTGGACACAAGCCACGAGGTGAAGTTCTGCACATGGCACCGTTATAATCGAAAACAGTTAAAGCAGAGCTCTGGCCGGGGGAGAGTTTTATGTCTTTTGCTCGTGTGGATGAGCATTTCCTCCCTATAATGGCAGCTATATTTAGTATCATTTAACTTGATTCATTGCAAGAAACAGGGATAGGATGGAAGGAGGACATTGTAACCTTCATGAAGGCAGGATTAGTGCAGGACTATTGCATTAGTTTCATCTAGGTGTACCTAATAAACTGGCAATCCAGTAATAATCCACGCAAAAACACAGTGAGCGTTTCCTCTTTGAGCTGACAACTTAAATCTGTTAGAGAGAGCAAAAGATAACTTCCCATTGCATCACATAACCCATTACCCACACGGGGTAAGAATGTGAAAGAGTTTTTCGTAAAAGCTGAGAAACTGTGTTCAGCTTCATCGTGTAGTTGTGCGTGTGTGTGTGTGTGTGTGTGTGTGTGTGTGTGTGTGTGTGTGTCTGTGTGTGTGTGTGTCTGTGTGTGTCTGTGCCAGAGCTGTCGGGTCTGTGAAGGTCAGCGGGCTGATTTTATGCTGCTGTTTGCTGCTCGGTAAGCACTTCAGAGCGTCTCTCCCATGCTAATCAGGACAAGTGACAGAAATATAAACACAGGAGTTTAGATGGGGAGTCGCACCTTGTTCTGCAAAGACTACACTGCACATAATAGTGTATTTACATCTGACAACACCAGATACCTTGATGATGATGAGAGTGAATCCATGAAAAGGAATGAGAATAAACGATAAAGAGATTAAGAGGAGAGGAATAAGAGTAGTGTGCGGAGGTTAACTCTTCGCTGTAGATGAGCAAACCCAAACCACATCAGTGCCAAAAAGAAATCCTGTCGTCTCGTTGACTTGCTGTCTTGAAACGTTTGTTTTGAAGCAACTGGTGGGCGTGAGGCAGACGACCATGTCCACAGTATTCACTAGATAGCCTAACGTGCCGTCATTCAACCAAGATAAACCAAAGATTTGGGGGGAAAACCATGGGGCGGAGCATTAATTATTTCTGTGTCCATCGTCAGTGGATAGTAATAAATTCCTCCCGAGCAGTGCCCTCTGTCCTTTAGAGTGACAACCACAGTGGAATGAGAAAGGTGTTATCACAGCTAAGCACTAAAACGGCCATCAGTCTTGGCTGTGACCGGAGGTTTCATCCAGGAGCTGCCTCATCTTCCAGTTTCTGCCATTATTTCTTAATAACACGTCTTCTCTCTCTCTCTCTCCCTCTCTCTCTCTCTCTCTCTCTCTCTGCCTCCAGGGAAATACTCCTCCAGTGGTGGTGAACACTGACACACTCGATGGCTCCCCATATGTAAGGATTATGTTTAATCTCCCATTTATTGTATTGTTATAGGCTCATTTTAACCGCCTTCGTATTCAGTCCTTGTTATCAGTAGTTCCACTGCTTTCCCAGCATCCAGGTATAGCTCTGTGTGCATTGTTTTAATCTGAATAATAAAAGTAATTAATTGTACCTCTTTTTTAATTAAAATTAAGTTTCTCTGTTTGATATACGTCAGACTGAACAGAAGCATCACTTAATAAGATTCAACGTTCTTTAACAATGCCTTTTCTCTAATGAGAGCAGTGAGATGAACATATTGTCATGAATTGTGAGGGATTAGAGAATGAGGCTTCTCAAAGAAAAGCCTCCGTGCTCACAGACCAGTGTTTTTGCACCACTACGGCACTAAGACAAGTTGTTTTCTAGGCCAGACACCAAAACAGTGGATTCTGAAGTTCTTTAAATGCCCTCTTCCTCTGGGACTTCCTTAATTCTGAAGGTAAAGCTGATGTGTAGCGGAGTTGTTCAGCCAGAAGGCGAATTAGACTAAAAGGAGAGCGGTGCTATTTTCAACCAGGTGCCGCTGGATCAAATTTAGTGGACAGAACTTCTGTTTGAGAGATGCTGTAATTAGATTTTGGTGCTGATGATGCTGCGCTCTGGAGCAGAGGGGAACCCCCCCCCCCCCCAAGCAGGACTCACAAGTCAGTTGATGAAGCAGCATATGATGATCAGGCCCAGAGGGTGAATGCTGAATCAACATTAGCTCTTTATGATTTAAACTGCGAGTTTTGCTTGTAAATCATTTGTTCAAACAGTTAAGCTTGTATAATTGTTTGAACACCATTAACTAACATCCTTTTCTGACAGGTGAATGGGACAGAAGGGGAAATTGAATACGAGGAGATCACACTGGAGAGAGTGAGTCTGAGAAAAATCCTTTTAAAAACTTGATTTTAGACATATTTATATGTACAATGGAAGAAGGGTAGTTTCAACTGACTGTCTCCAATCTCTACAGCCACAGTCAAATGCCCGTGATGTGAATAACAATGTGTGTTTGTTTGCTACTGCAGGGTAACTCCGGTCTTGGCTTCAGCATAGCAGGAGGAACAGACAACCCTCATGTGGGCGACGACCCCAGCATCTTCATCACCAAAATCATACCTGGAGGAGCCGCGGCTCAGGACGGACGGCTGAGGTAAGAACCCACTCAAAGCCGGCCTTCGTGTTCCCGCATTCCACAAACATATAATCCAACAATCAAAAAAAGCCCAGGGACCCACCAGGGCCGACTCGGGTTTTCAGATGAAAGAAATGCAGCTCTACTGCCCCCGTTTACCCGGCCTTTTCTTTTGAATTCACTCATTCAGACAGCCAGTCACTTTTCTACCGGCAAACACACTTAGAGAAACAGCCAAAGTGGAACCTCACCTCTTCGTTTTGAGTCTAAAAAGTATTGTACCGCAGAACTACAGCCTATTGGCTGTCCAGCCCGCTCACCATCAGCGTTACATCAGAGAAGACCTGCCTGTTTAATTCAAGATCTAAATGCACCAAACTAATATCTTCTACTTTTATAGGTCCATCAACAATTTCTCTTGCTTTTACTGTTTGTATTTGGGATAGGAATTGTAAAATACCTTTTAAAATCAAGAGTCTTGCTCATTGATACTCAACATTTATGTTAAAAAGAGATCCTGTTTTAAAGGACATGACATGGGATGGTACGGAAATGGCAATAAACAGCAACTGCAATAAATAAGTAACGTACGGAGGCATCCTGCTCGTCCTTCTCTTTACAGCTGACCTATAAACGTCCATCTGGAATGACTTCAGAGTGTTGAGCAGGCCTGGAGAGAACGCTTATATTTGCCTGAACGCAATGTTATTTTTTTTTCTTGGCCTTTACGGTCTGCTATTAACAACACATGCCAACTATCTTGAGGGAAATACGTGAATTCTAACTACGTCTAGTGTCTCAAATATGGAATTCCTTGACAACCTTATGTAACCTGTAATTTGTGGGTGTATAATTCATCTTTCCGGCGGTTTGAAGTCTCAATTTGATGATTCAAACACAAAAAAAAACATTATTTCCGTCTTCCACATTAAGTGACTCAGTGGCTGCTGTGATTTATTTGAATAACCTTTGAAAGAACTCTGTGAGGTTAATGGAAGTGTGGTTTGACAGTGCGGGTTTGGATCATTTTATGCAGTATGTGGATAAATTGTTCTTTATGGCTTAATAAAGGTTGTATGTAAATCCCGACGAGCATAGAGAAACAGGGCACCTAACAAGGATGCTCTATGGTGGAGTTGCACTAGGATTTCCAGCATTAAAAAAATGTGTTAGTGTATGACATTTACATATATATAATATTGTCTCACAAACAATATGCAGATCAGACTTTGTCAGTGTAGAATCCATAAGGGAGGCTTAAGAGTTGTTCAATTAATGTATTTCACATAGTGTGCTCAATAAGGAAAGTTGAGAAAATATGTTAAGAGTCATCATTTTATCAGGGAAGTCATGTCATGATGGAGTCTAGACACGACACGGGTGATGGTGGAGGTAAAGGGTGTAGAACAACGGCTGAAAATGTGGGTGGATGTGATGCGGAGCAGGACTTTTGATGAGCTCGATGGTGAACGGGGTGGAGAAGGGCACTGAGATGACAGCTGAGAGCAGCAGAGATAGGAACGGTTTAAAAGTTTGACAGCAACGAGGGGATTGGATTGGTAAGAAAGCGGGAGAAGGGTGAGGGAGGGAGAGAGAGAGAGAAAGAGAGAGAGAGAGAGAGAATGTAAATAAATAGAGCAAGCATGAAGATAGTCTCCCTGATTGAACTTTCGCTAAGCTTCATTTGTTAAACCTCTTGCAGCCCTCAAGAGTTATTTCAGTCTTACAAAATTTTACACCCTATAATTTTCATGGCCGTAAAAATCAATTTTCAACACATGAATGGAACTGTGATAAGTAGAGTTTTTACGCCCTTGGAGGAAGAAGTGTGTGCGTCTGAAAATAGCCATTTCATCAAAATCTTCTTGCTTGCAGATCAGCTTCTCTTCTGCACGCAGGGCTGTCACTTGCTCTCCACGTATATATCAACTCCTCATCACTTTCAGGAACAGCTAACGCAAAGAGAGCGAAACCGCGGCTAACCTTTGTGCTACGTCATGCAGAAGGGTTTCTACCTTGGAGAATTGGGGGGAAAAAGGCCAGTTGTCTGTGGTGAAACTGGATCCCCAACACAGCTAATAGCTGTAGATGAGATGACATCAAAACAAAAACTAATTATGTATTTTGTCTCTTCCTCTCTCTCTCTCTCTCTTTCTCTTAGTGTGAATGACTGCATCCTATTTGTGAATGATGTCGACGTGAGGGAAGTGACGCACAGCCAAGCTGTGGAGGCCCTTAAGGAGGCAGGTGCTATCGTCCGCCTCTACGTTCTCCGCAGAAAACCAGCAGCAGAGAAAGTCACTGAAATCAAACTCATCAAAGGGCCTAAAGGTAATGTGGAAGTGTGGACCGGTGTACAGCATCAACGCCTTTGTGCGGGCTTAAAGATGCATTATACCCGGCTAAGCTGTGCCCCCTGGATTTAGCAAATCTGCTCGGTTAACCCATACCTCCTTTTGCTCACTCTCCTTGCCTCGTTCTCTCTCTCTCCCCCTTTTCTCAGGATTAGGTTTCAGCATTGCTGGAGGGGTGGGAAACCAGCATATACCAGGAGATAACAGTATCTATGTCACCAAGATCATTGAAGGAGGAGCGGCTCATAAAGACTGTCGTCTGCAGATTGGGGACAAGATCTTAGCGGTTGGTCATTCGTATGGACTGACTACTAGAGATATATGCCCACAAATAGTACACACGTCACGAACAGCATCAGAGTCTCACCACACACACACACGCACGCACACTTGTGTGTACAACGCACTCGCAATCGCCTCTTGACGTATCAAGAGGCGAGATAAATTACAGCTGTAATTTTCGTGGCCTGAACTTGCTTTCATTAATATGTTAATATGTGTGTAGGAAGGGATTTAAATGTTTAACTGGAGTGTTGCCACAATGAGTCTCGAGCAGCGTTGCTGCCACCTGCTGGAGAACAGAGAGACCGTAGCGTAGCGGCCGATGGAGAGCTCAACACCAGCAGCTTCAAAATGGTGCTGGGCTTCTCTGCTAAATGGTGCCTGAGCCAAATGCTTTACCTCCAAATGGGATTCGGCAACACGCTTCTGCTCATTATGAATCCGTTTAAAAATACATTTAAATTTAGGTCTTTGTGCCGTAACAAATCAGTTTAAGCTTATTGTAAAAGAGCATAAGAAATGAATAAGCGACTCAAGAAATCTTAGTCGACGAAGACCAAAATTAGCTGACTAATCCATTAAGAGGGTGCAGCACTAATAAAATGATGAAATTTTGAAACAATTATGAGATCTAGATCAAAATGTCAATCTAAATTTGATCTGTTGGTGTTCATACATAACAAATGTACTGAGCCAGTTCTCAGTTGGTGATCCTGATTGTGTTTTGGCTTGTCGTGAACAACCAGGTGAACAATGTGTGTCTGGAGGACGTGATGCACGAGGATGCGGTGGGGGCTCTGAAGAACACAGCCGAGGTGGTGTACCTCAGGGTGGCCAAGCCCAACAACCTGTTCCTGACCAACTCCTACAACCCTCCTGACCTCACCAGCAGTAAGCCGCTCTCTGTGCGAATATCTACACTGTGTGTTGCAAAGGCCAATAATCACGCCGGTAGACGTTGTCACCAAATGTCCTGCCTTTGAATTGATGTGTTTCTAAGAGGTACACTTTCAAAGCTGAGGTGTACAGATTCAAGTTTGTTTTTTTTCTCACAAAAACATAAGAAATGTCCATGACTTGATTAAATAAACCCGTATATTAAAATAATCTGAGCATAGTAATACTCTTTGTGCAATAAGCTTTCATGAGATGATTAGAGATAATTTCTCAAACGACAAAACATCACATTCCACGTGTTTATCTGGTTGAAAAGCCATATATATTATACCTCTTTGGACTTTGTGTGTATTTTCCCAGCATATTCTCATATGGACACTGAACTCAGCCACCCCAGCTATCTCGGGTCAGATTACCCACAAGCCCTCACTCCCACCTCACCCAGTCGGTTTTCTCCCGTTCTGCATGGCATGATGGGAGACGATGACATCCCCAGGTGAGCAATGATTCTTCAGCTAAACGTGTACTGTATACCGATGTATTACCAGCAGTAGGATTAGCTGTACTAGTGGTAGTAGCAATGTTTACGTTGACGTTGCTCTCTCCTCCGTCTCTCTTCCAGGGAGCCTCGCAGAGTTTTGATCCACCGAGGCTCCACTGGTCTGGGATTCAACATTGTTGGCGGAGAGGACGGAGAGGGTATCTTTATCTCTTTCATCCTGGCGGGGGGGCCAGCTGACCTCAGCGGAGAGCTGCACAAGGGCGATCAGATCCTCAGTGTAAAGACTTTTATCCTCCTAAAGTAGTCACACCTTAAATGCATTCTCAGTTGCACCGAGTGGTATTTTTAGCCGTGGTTGTTAACAGTCATGCTGTGTGTGTCAGGTGAACGGCGTGGACCTGCGTATGGCCACACACGAACAAGCAGCTGCAGCACTGAAGAACGCTGGCCAGACAGTGACCATCATCGCTCAGTACAGACCCGACGGTAAAGCCACAACTGTCGTGCATAACAAAGACATCTCTTTAAAGTCAATCAGTCCCGAATGGTGTCTCACAAAACACTTTTAACTTAAAAGGATTAATTAGAAGTTCAACTGGTATGACATCAATACTGAGCTGTGTGTACATCAATACTGAGTGTAGGTCAAAAGGTCTTTATGCGTTTGTGTTTCTCTGTTTCAGAGTACAGCCGTTTTGAGGCTAAGATCCATGACTTGAGGGAACAGCTGATGAACAGCAGTATGGGCTCTGGGACCACGACGCTAAGGAGCAACCCGAAGAGGGGCTTCTACATCAGGTCTCGCACAGTCCCATGCTAATGAATCTAAATTAACCTGCCAACCAACATTATGTTAAGGATCTTTAGCCAAAACAAATGTCAGTGATATGTTTCGTTAAGAGTAACCAGCAATCTCACACCAGCTAGCTTACAATCAACACAGCTGTTTTAACAACCAGAGGATTTCGGAGTTCGATCCCCGGTGGAAGTGTCCTTGGGCCAGACATTGAACCCTAAATAGCTCCCGAAGGCTGTGCCATCGGAGTGTGAATGTGCATTAGTTTAGACCCTGATGGGCAGGTGGCACCTTGCATGGCAGCCTTTGCCATCAGTGTATGAATGTAGTGTTAAAGCGCTTTGAGCGGTCGGAACACTAGAAATGTGCTATCCAAATGCAAGGCCATTTACCATTTATACTTGACATGAATGGATTGCTGTGCACTTACAAAACCGAATCTTTTGTGGCATCGTTATATATTTAGTCATAATTTGAGCAAAGCCCTCCAGTCATCCACTAAGGCGCTCTTCTGATGCCAACTGTCGTTTTTTAAATTATGAAGTAACTGCATATCCTTTATAGAGCTGAAATGTTGAGTTTCGAAAGTGAAAATATGAGTCATGACCGCCGGAGGGAATTTGATTATTAGAAAGAAATGATTAACTGTCGCTGCCACTGCAGACAATTCTCAGCAATGAGCCATAACCAAGTCAAGCACAAGTCAGAGAGGCTCCAAAGTTGCGAGAGTGTAAAGCCACAACAGAAAAACAACATGACATAACGGAGAAAAATGAAATATTACAATATATTTCACCAAATACCTCGATATTGAGACGATATTGAAGGGTTGAATATTGGTGCTTTTACAAAGTATTTTCACAGTGAGATTTATGTCAAACAATCATCAGTAATGTGGACATAATGACTAAGTGATATTAAGAGAAATAAGATTACAGCTAGAAAAGGCTGGTATGTTCAGAAAATGACATCACTTTACTGTAATACAGCCTTTAAAACCAGGAAAAGACAACATTTATGCTATATTACGATATTACAATATCCAAAATCTAAGACGATATCTAGTCTCATATTACGATATCAGTCTAAAATCGATGTATTGCCCAATCCTATAATATGGTAAGCATATATCAGAGCTAAACTGCTATGTTACACAGTAAAGACTGAGGACTCCGTGTACAACAGTACGACTCTGTGGCTTTATGTCATTTTGCATTGTGTAAATACTAGATTTACTGCAAATACTAGTAAAATGCCATTGCATTTCTGTTAAATTCAATTTACACAAAAACAATTCCTGAATACAGTAAATAAAATGCTGTATTCACACCATATGCTGTGGTTAAGAACGCCTGATCATCACATACAAAGAAAAGACATCATCATGTGCCAAATAATACTTTGTATAAGTACAATTGCTGCAGAGAAGGCTGCGTCATTCCATGCACAGCTTAACTTGTGCAGAGTTGAGTAAATACAGTGAGATAAACAATATGAGCAGCTCACCACATGTTTCAGCACCCTGAACAGCGACACTGCGACACCAACCAACCAGCGACAGAATACAGGATATGAAGTCCATGAAAACAATGTCATGAGGAGAGATGAATGCACAGAAATTGTGTTTATAGCAATCAACACAATCTGTGCAACCAGTTCAAACCCCAAAAAAAGCCTGCCGCAGTTAGCAAGCATCCAAGTAAAAGGAAAACTACTACTGCGTAAGGTGTTTGCATTAGAAAAAAAAACATTAGCGCAGCTCCAGGTGAGTGTACCCGCGTGCTGGCGTTCCAGGGTCCAGAGGTGGAGGGGCTGGTGGTCCTGCACCTCCTGCTCCACGTGCGTTCCCAAACAAACAGCCCACACTTTGGTCTAGCCGTGATATACCGTAGTAGGACATTAAACTACCTGTCATTCTCCTGAATGGCTGAATGACAGGCGCACCCATTACAGGTATTCTGTGCAAAACAAGTTATTTAGATAAAGGATGGACATATAAACCACTAGAGGCTAGGTGAACTTCTAAGCAACAGATCAGGAGACTTCCTGGTAGTGTCAGGGGCGCGTAAAGTAACAAAAACACGACTTATGGAGAGCATGAGCACTCAGTCTCTCTTTTAAAACGTGTTTAAATTCAAAATGGCGTGGGATTTCTTCCTTGCTCAGCGACTGCAGTCATGCACAGAAGCACAGCGCTTAGTGGTGCCATGTGGTGGCCTGAAGTATTATTGCAATACATATGGAGCATGATGCTCCCATGTCAGTGGACCGCAGAGGGTTTCTTTCATAATTTAAAAAGCTTAAACATGTTCCTTTGGGTTTTCTCCATTTTATCAGCTAAAGTGTTTATTACATTGTATACAGTCTGATTTATGACAATTTACACAGAAATGTGGTTTTCTATAAAAGGTTAATTAAGGTAAACTGCTCCGCGCATCCATTAGATGAACATCCATAATTATGCATTTGCCTTAACAAAATGGCCTCTTGTATTTGGATTTCCCTCTAAAACACTTTCAAAAGCAATATACAGGCCTAATGTATTTTGAAACAGCGTGATCAACAAAATGTTGTTATTATGAAGCCACTTAAGCAAAATGTAAGAAGACTATTCCTAATTTTGGTGTTCAAGTGGTTAAATAGAATTTAAAAGTGTTTTATGTGGCGGCTGATTGGAGTTCTTCCTTCCCTCAGGGCTCTTTTTGACTATGACAAGACTGCGGACTGTGGCTTCCTCAGTCAGGCGCTGGGCTTCAGGTTTGGGGATGTGCTGCATGTGTTGGACTGCGGAGATGAGGAGTGGTGGCAAGCCCGTAAGGTCAGCCCCCAGAACGAAGTCGAGGAGGTCGGCTTCATCCCAAGCAAGCACAGGTCAGACTTTTCCCTGTGAGTGAGTGTGGGAGGTCTGACTTATCTTTCATTGTGCATCAACAATTACAAACACACAGTGGTTCAACTTTTCTCACTTGATTGTTCTGTCTCCAAAAATGAAATGAATAAATTGTTCTTCCTCCTCGTCTCTGCAGGGTGGAAAGAAAAGAGTGGTCTCGTGTTAACACCAAAGAGAGGGTAAGTTAAATCACCAGCTGTTTGAATAACTAGTGGCTGGTTCTCTCAAACTCTCTCCCAGTGTGTGAATCTCTGCTGTGCTTTCTGTTGCAGGACCATGGTCGAGACAGCTTGACTCTAGGTAATTAGTGTGAAGCATAATTGTACTGTTTATTGACACTGCAAGCTACCATTTGCCACTGTAGTAATGGGCAGCAACACAGACACACAATTTGCTGATGGATACATAAAAACATATCCCTATTTTATTTTACATACACTTTATGCCAATACCTGCAGCTACAGAGTCCCTTCCCTGCCTTTGCCCTACTGTTTGGCACATCTGTAATCTCCAAATGCCCCACCACCAATTTGTGGGCATTACACACACTGTCAAATATCAACACAAGCAGTTTTTACTCACATTTACTTAGTCCAAAGAACACCTCACCTCCAACAGAGTCACGTGTTTTACTGTTAATTGTCAATAACGACGTCTGATATTAGCTGTGACAGTTGAAATTGCATCACACTCACTACAAACAGACACACACATGCAGACGTCATTTGTACTGGCAAAAAAGAAATGTGCCTGAATACTTCTATGTTCTGTCACCAGGGAGAGATAAAACCTCACAAAGTTATGAGACCGTCACTCAAGTGGAAGGTAAGGTCATACAAAAGTCCATTATTTAAGACTTTTATATTAGATTCCATATCGGTTTGTGTATCCTCTTTCTGAATGCTTCTACTCACAATCTTCTCTCTTTCCCTTCTTGCTAAGTTCATTATGCGAGGCCCATCATCATACTGGGTCCTGTGAAAGACAGGATAAATGACGACCTGTTGTCTGAGTTCCCCGATAAGTTTGGATCTTGTGTCCCACGTAAGTAATTACACTGTCAGTCATGGAGACTGATCTGTTGCTTTCGTGTTTTTTTTGTTTTCATGTCGGTGCTGCCACCTGCAGCCACTCTAGGGTGATGTCTGAATAATACAGATTAAAGTGTATGTGCTGCTTTTTATTGTTTCTTTCGTCCCCTGACAGACACCACACGGCCCAAGAGGGAGTATGAGGTGGATGGACGGGACTATCACTTTGTGTCGTCACGAGAACAGATGGAGAAGGACATCCAGAGCCATCGGTTCATCGAGGCGGGCCAGTACAACAGTCACCTGTACGGCACCAGTGTCCAGAGTGTCCGTGAGGTGGCTGAGCAGGTGCGCAGCAACATGTTGTACCAGGAAAAAAGAATCAATGGCAATAAAAAATTAAAAAATATTGCCAATCCCTTTTAACAATTGGGTTAATTACTTATTTATGAGCATTATATGGCACAAGAATATCAAGATAAGATGAATTTATGACGTGATCGAAAGTATTTTTGATTCTAATAGTGAAAAAGAAAGTTTTAGCAAAGAGGCACAACCTCTCATGACTTTTTGCCCACTTTACTGGCAATTTAAAAGTCATGACTACAATAACAGTATTTATTCACCCTTATAATTTCTTTCCCTGCATGTGTGCACAAGCAGCAGGGGAAACACTGCATCCTGGACGTATCGGCCAACGCTGTGCGCAGACTACAAGCAGCTCAGCTTCATCCCATCGCCATCTTTGTCCGGCCCAAGTCACTGGAAAATGTCCTGTATGTACTTCAAAAAAGTCCTTCTACATTTTGCAATGCTTGCTGAACAGACATTAAATATGTTGCACATCATGAAAATATGTGTTGGAATGAAGATTGTGTGTGTGTGTGTGTGTGTGTGTGATGTTAACAGAGAGATCAACACTCGACTGACAGAGGAGCAGGCCAGGAAAGGAATGGACCGAGCCCTCAAACTAGAACAAGACTTCCTAGAGTGTTTCTCGGGTAAGCGTGAAGAATTTGTGTCTATATGACATGATGTACACACAAAAAGGATGTGTACAATACTGAACATGGGATTTCTCTTTTGGCAAACCGCTATAATGTTGTGGATATTGGTTCGGATTATGGCAGCATCAGATGGTAAAATGAGCTACTACACCCGTGTTTGCACTCCGCTGTACGCTAATCTATTTGATGTGGAGTGGTTATCAAAAAGAATCCTCCATTTCATGATTATAAGATTTTTTAATCTATAGGTTCTCCATATTTTTGGTTTATTGCTGGAGCACTTCAGAGGATGATAATATGTGCACTTCCCTTCATCATTTTTTTTTCTCTTATTTTAATTGTTTAATGACAACAAATGCCAATGATAAAGAAGCCTCCTCTACAAAGATGAACTTCATTTTTCCATGTTCCTGGCAGAGCTGAATGCGTCAAACAAGAGAATCCGAGTCCGCCTTCTGGGAGGACTCGGGGCATTTTAACATTTAAGGGACACATATAGGGCAAATCACAGCGGTCGACAGAATATGGATGTTAGATTTCCACACAAATCCGGCGCTGACTTCAATTTAATTCGTCAAATCGTGAGCAGCTGTCATATGTGACATTTTAGAAAATGTCCAAGACTGAATAAATATGTGGGACACATTGTAGAAATACATGCATAATGGAAATATGCCTGGTGTTCACACAATATCTACAATGTACGCAGATCATAGAGATGTATTCATAATTGAATTTTCCTCTCATTGTCTGGCAAACACATCTGATAAACATCCTTTCTTTTCTTTTGTCCCTCTCTTTCTTTCCCTCCTAATGACTCCATCTTCCCCCTCTTCCTACTGTCTCTCTTTCCTCATGTTTTTCTCCACCCCTCATTGTTTTTTCTCCTTCCCTCACACATCCTTTGTCCTGCTGCAGCTGTCGTGGAAGGGGACAGCTTTGAAGAGGTTTATCACAAAGTAAAGACAGTGATCGAGGAGCAATCAGGGCCTTACATCTGGATCCCCACCCGGGAGAGGCTGTGATGCTGCACCCGTCCGAACCACCCTCTTTCTCACAACCACCGACCCGACAACACCCTTCACCCTCATGGCCAAGCCAGCCTCGCCTGCCTGCCTGTCCTCCAGCAAAGTCAGTGCTTAGGCAATCACTGAGAATGACACAGAGAGACAAATGCATATTAAGACAAACACAGAGACAAACACAGGAAGTGACACAGCGAGGCAAGGCACGACACCAAAAAAGGAGACTCTGAGACAGACGTGAACACAGCGATGTGTAATTAGACTGCAAGAGACTGAGAGAAAAGACTTAGTCAGTATTCCACTTTAATGAGGCAGGCCATGTTCACACTCAGCATTAAAATGCATCTTGGCCACAAGTGGACAACTCCAAATACAGCTGTGACTGCACCCAAAACTGGGGACACAGTTGATTTAGCGTTGTCGAAAAAAGACTTAGTGTGTAATGTGTGTTTTTCTCTGTTTAGATGCTGTTTCCCAACAGATAAAAGCAAATGTGAAGCGAAATCCAATCACAAGCGATTACTTGAGAGATTTCAGATGCATTCTGATGCCATGTGTGAACTGCAGTCCATCTGGATCTCAACACTGTCTGGACACGAGACAATAGGTCTGAACACGGCTTGAAAGAGACTAGAGGGTGACCCAGCAGGGACGGACCCCGAGGTAGTATTAAGACCACCTCAACCTCTCACGCCCCCATTGAACACCTCCGGGCGCCTATGTCTGAGATGGAGGCGCCCAAATAGACTCTGGCCCCTCTTTTTATATCACCTCCTGGCTTTCTGTCGTCCTCCTCCTCCTGTCAGCTCTGCCTTGTTTCAGGACAGGAAAGGGGGAAGACTGAGAACGGGGCGCCCAGATCCTGCTGAGTCCCTCTTGATGAGGTCGTCTTTTCTCGGCAAAGTGTCCCCTTTTTCTCGTGAATCTCCTCTTGGTTCTGGGTGTGAACTCAGAATAACAACTCAGTGACCAAGACTGACGTTTGCTCAATCACCCATGTTGAATATTGCGAGGCATTATTTAAAGGCAGTTCAAATAATTATAATGATAAAAAAAGAATACTCATATGCTGAATTTGTGCATGCATCCTCAAAGACAATGGCGAGAGGAGACAAAAACTTTTGAAAAATCTGACTTAAAAAAAGAGAAAGAAAAAAAAGAAAGTAAGTAAGTGGGGTGTGTTCTCCTTCTCCACCTCCTTATGGTGGAGGAGATTTTTTAGCATGTCTCATGAAGGAAGAACAGAAGAGCGTCACAGTCATGAGATATGTTCATGAGAGGCCAAACCTGAGCGCAGTAGATGCTCTAACATACGTTGAGCCTCTTGCTCTCTGACGCACACACACTCACGCACCCACACGCTCTCACACCCATCCACACATGCGCACACGCACGCACGCACGCATACACACACGTAGAGTTGTAACCTCAGCTGTCACCTAGCACACTCCTCTACAGGGCGACTGGCTGTTCTGACCTGCTAGTCAGAATCCAGGATGAATGTTATCTCTCTAGGCACAAGCAGCAGAGCTGTTAGCTTCATCACACCACAGCCGACTCACTGATCACTCTTCCAAAAGAATCCCTCAGCCGCAGACGTACACACCGTTTCCAGTGGCCGCATAAAGCCATGGCGTGTGTGTGTGTGTATCTGTGTGTGCGTGTGTGTGTGTGTATGCGCGTGGGTCTCTGTGTGTGATCTGTGAGTGGAAACTCCTCTTTGTGGGAGGAATAGGTCTTCTTTTACTCTCTCTTCCACTTTTTCTCTGCTTCTTTCTCCCTCTTGTGTCCACACAAATTAAAGCTAAGTTATGTCTAACAAATAAATGGCCTATATATATATATATATAAATATATATAAATATAAATATGAATATAAATATATATCTTTTTTATGACAATTTCTAACGGGACTAAGTCTGTAAAAATCAACATCTCCAAACGATATTCCATTGGTTCCTTTGGGTGATATTGCAGTTTGGTTGTTGAGTTTACTCACATTCCCATTTTATTGTTGTAAAACGCAGCAAAAATCCACACAGAAATAACTGAACCGTTCAATGTAAAGCGGACCTCACACCAGAACAGACATGTGTTCTCGTGTATGTCGAAAACGAATTGAAACATGTACAATGCAGCTGTGTGTGACTGTGTGCGCGTGCATACGTGTGTTTGCTGCTTGTGTGTGTGTGTGCGGGCGACAAGAAAACGTGTGTTGTGTATAAAATATAAATGATACTATATGAGAATATCTATCCTTTATAACATCCACAGGTGGTTATAATGTATAATACATGAATGGGTGATGTGCGTATGTGTGTGTGTGTGCCAGAGCGAGAGAGTGAGACGCACATAAAGATGTAGTGCAATACTGCTATGATGTTATGCAACTAAGATGGTTTTACGCGTGTCTAAGATTTAAACAGTATTTATGAAGTTTGCACTGACGGCATTATATGCTACAGGTATCGGCAAGGAAACGAGGACTCAAAGGTTTTATGAGCATGTGTTTGTATTTACTTATAATTTGTTCTGAATTATAAGAGTGAAGGTGGAAGTATTGATGGACGTGACCATTCATATTTATTGTTTGTTAATTTCTGCTCACTTGCTTCTCTCAGCTCAAGGTGGAACAGCCGAGGCTCGTGACTGACAAGTTTTGGTTTATGATTTATGATTTATTTATATCTGTCACAGGTTCCCTCTCAAGTCTGTATATTTTTTGTATTTTTCTTCCCTCCACATTGAGAGAGCGATTGGGTCTCGGCCAGAAATGCTGTAAATACAATAGAGATGTTGGGGTGCTGTGTGGCTTTAGATTGAGCCGCGCACACTGCAGAATTGATGCGAGTACAGGATCCATCAGAGCCACAGCCCAGTTTAACTGCTCAAACACAGAAACAACATCTGCACACAAACACACACACACACACGTGCGCACGCACGCACACAATGATATCAGTACATCCATTTACATTTACACATTGAGAGAATCACAGAAACAACAACACCTGACAACACATCCATGAATGAAATAATGTTTTCAATTTCTTTATTTGAGGGTTCAATGTATTTCTTATAATATCTCTCTCAGCCATCCGTATCATAGTGTGATATTCCTTATAAAATATATGAATTTTTACAGAAAAGACTGATTACGAAGTTACAACAAAGTCAACTGATGCAGAAAAATATATTTAACAATGACAATATCAAGCAAAATAAAATGTTCCAGTTCAGTGAAGCGCTTGTTGTAAATTAGCTATAAAATAATAAAATGAATTTAAAAATGCTTTCTGAAAATGGACTCTGCAGCCTTGTTTTTTTTTTGTCTGGTTGATGATTTGGTATCCCACAGTTCCACAGTTGAAGGCTGCAAGAAAGCAGCAGTACGACCAGGGGAGGGCACTCATTCTCCATTTTGAGCTGCTTACAGCTGCTCTCAGATGCTCTTATTTGCCGGTAGCTCAACCTCCCCCTCCCTCATCAGGGGAACCATTTTCTCTTTAGAAAAACCCACAATGAGGATCCTTTCATTTGATTGCATGTTATGCTATAGTGTGTGTGTGTGTGTGTGTGTGTGTGAGTGTGTGTGTGTGTGTGTGTGTGTGTTCGTGAACAGGCGGACATTCACGTGTGTGTGGGTCATATATACCTGTGCTTGCCTCAGGCCTGTTGCATATTTCTATCATCTGAACAGTTTTTAAATCTGTGATTTAAATGTAAAGAAAATTGAACAAATGAGTCCAACTGAAGCATTAGACCTCTTGTTTCCCCACACACCTAATTTAACCATAATTTAAGATGCTGTACGGTTATGGCGTATTGACAAACGGTCAAACAGCCCTCTACTATGAAGTGTGATTTGTTAAGGAACAGACAAATGCTAAATCATGCTTTACAGCCAAGCACACATAACTGTATATCAAATGCTCTGTAAATCCACCACTACACAACGTTGAATTTTGAGGGGGATATATATCAAATGGTGGACAAAAATATCAGATGAAGGCATAAGAAAGTCTGTTTGAATAACTCACTCTGGGCACCCATCACATAGTGTTGATGAGGAGCCTGTAAGCTCTGACAGTGTGGAATGCAGTTATTTCTCTCTTAAATATAGGTTTACGGGTGGGAAATGTGTATGTTATGGGGTTTAATCTATCTATTTATTCACTTTCTCAACCACTTGTTCAGGGTAGAGGGAGGCTGAGGTTCCCTCCTGAAATTCAAAACATCAATCACCTGGTCGACCACAGCCTGGTCTCTGCTGCATTATAACACCTGAAAGTGATAGAAACGATTTGACAGAGAGAGGGGAGAACATCCATCAAAGCCCATAAACAGGATTTAAACCTGCAACTGGTACATAGCTAAGGCCTTACAGCCATCAGGTTACTCCTGTCCGCATGTTGCTGTTATCCTCCTCTCAGCCATTAATTAACAGGTGTCTGCTCCATACAGGGGATGTAATGACTCTTACCCACAAGCTGCTGGGAGAATGCACAGTTGGATGCTCGAGCAAGACAGATGCCTCACAGATGGATTATTGAAAAATTCGCCAAAGTAATGTGGTTACTTCAAATTTAGAACTTGAATTTTCCTCCTAATTAAGTAACTGACTCACTGGATAAACTCTCTTTTTAATCATTAAAGCAATTCATATTTTGGGAAATCTTGAAACCCTGTATGTCACAGATGTACGCACGATCCCTTTCCAACATCCTGTTTCACTGCCAGGGAGGACAGTCATTATAAACTAAGGAGGAACAAGGAATGAATGCCTCCAAATGGAATAATCAAGCCAGTAATTCAAATTTCACTCCACACACGATGAAAACGAGGAAGCCGTTGGATTGAAATTAGCGGTATAATTGCCAAATGTTGGATCCCGGAACTCTTTAGTGTGATCAAGGTGATAGTCATTATGCGTTGCAAGTCAGTCCTATACTGCTGGTGTCCAGAGCTGCAGTGACAGGGCTGGATTTGGATGAAAGAACACGTGTGGTAGGACACAGAAGAATGGGGTCTATCTCAAGCATTCAAAGCAACCTCAAAACTGCTCATATACGTATGCCTCTGCACGGGAAAGCAGGAAAGCATTTTAGTACAACGCAAGCCATCACACAACTCAAAGCCTGAACCTTTACTTGTCGCCCACCTTGCCGTATACACACCCTAGGACTTCAGGTTTATCGCAATAAGTGCTGAGGTGAAAATATGTATTTATAATGAGTGGCAAGCTTCCGGTGAATAGGTCCACATATGTCTCTACACCTTGATGGGGGTGCCTGTACTCTTTCACTCAGATATAATTCTTTGGTCATGGTAATCCTCTCGGTTGCAAGATGATTGAGCAGCAGGAATGTTTCTATGAAGGAGTGTCCAAAACTGCAACAGGAACGGTTAGCCACAGACTTCACAAAGACATTTCAATCTGTCTACCAAACACGTTGGCTGTACAAGAGGTTGTCAGCAGCATTTGTTACCTTCATTACAACATGACAGCTACAGCCTGAAGTAGAGGATCAAACACAGATCCTTTCCATGTTCATATTTTATTATTCATTTCAGCCTGCCACGTATGCTCCTCGCCGATGCTTCGTCCCCTCTTATTTTTTTTGCCCCTCCACCCATGAGGCCCCAGCTGGTACCCATCAAAGTGTTTGTGTAGGACAACTTGAGCTTGTTTATGTCTTGTGCTCCGGATGATGTCACTTTGGCTGCTTCGATGCTCCTCTACCACGTATCACACTGACTGCCCAGAGATCAGATGATTCATCCTCAGATCGGTGTGCGCAGGGTGTGGTGCAGGGTTTGTAAGACACTGCTTTGTGCTGCTTGAAACGAGCTGCCTTCTTAAGTTTAAGATAACAAAGACTCCATGTGGTTTTGTGCCAGAGCTCTCAGACTTCAGTTGGATTAAACCTAATGGGTTCTTCTGCCTTTTTCTCACTCCTAAAGGCTTATTAAGATAATCTGTCGAGAAAAAAATAAAACACACCTCATTGTAGCCATACCTGCAGAGCATAGTGAAATAATGTGAGAATGAAACGGATTGTGAGGAGTGTTTTGGCATGCTTACGTCTGTTCAAAAATGTCAACTCTATGCCCATTCCACTAATTAAAGCATGGCACGTTGGCTTCAAAGGAATATTACCCTCTGCATTTAATATTCAACAACCTTGAAACGAATACAAAGTGACACAGATTTTGTTCCTTGCTCAGTGAGGTTTCACCAACCAGGAGAACGACAGGGATTTTAAAACACAGCCTTGTGGTTTCATTTTATGAGCTGCATCTGCAAGGGCAGAGCTTAGCCCATGAAGGCTTACTATGTCACCTGGGCCAAATGCACACTTTCATTTTGTAGTAGCAATGATGACATATAATCCTAATATTGGGACGATGGCATATAGGAATGTGCAAGCGTTGGAATTTTAAAATGCTTTGGATGACACACCCAGGTGCCTCCTGAAATAATATCGAATACACATTTACAGAAGAAACATAATGCAAACATAAAGACTTTGGGGGACATGGGGGGCAGTGCTTTATTTGCGAGAACAGAATCAGAAATGAAAATGCCTATCTGGTGATTCTGTTGTGAGTCCAGAAAAGAGCTCCTGCATTGTTCCACAAGAGGCTTGACAAAAAAACTATTTACATATCTTTTTTACTAGTTGTTCCTGGTGTGCAAGTAGTGCACTGTTAAATACGTTTTATCTGTTTAGCTCACTGCATGCATTGTGCCATTATGACCATTCAGTTGTTGGGAGTCCAATGATGCAAAAATATTCAGTTAACTTTTCATTGTGTTGTTACTTTTAAAGGGCCACCTTTCTATGCAATGTGTAAAGAATACCTGGACAAACACTAATGCAACACTGGCTATAGCTCAGGCTAAATGCTACAGTCAATGTAATAACAAACATGCTGGTTTTTAAGAGATATCTTTATCATGTTCGCCATCTTATTTTAGTGTGTTAGCATGATAACATTAGCTAATTAGCTCTAAACACAAAGTATTTGCTGATAAAGTAGTGGACAAACTGACACGCTGACCTGATGATGGCGCTAGAGGGATCACAAAAGTCAAAAGGGGACATGAATGACTGTATCACATGCCATGGCAGTCCATCCAATAGTTGAGACATTTCATGTCAATCCACAAATGTCAACCACATGGTGGCGCTAGAGGAGGAGTCAGGGGACTACTACAATCAGCAGGATTGAACATTTAGGAGCCATGAATTTTTATACCAACTGAGGTGTCAGTCCATTGTGAGACATCTCACTGCATCAGTAAAAACTTTGACCTTCTGGTGGCAATAAACAAAAAATTCAGGGGATCACCAAAGTCAAATCAATAAAACAGAGATGACAGTCAAGTGTCTGATAATACAGCCTTTGCAAAAAAACAGACAAGAAAAATTGGAAGTATTAAAAAATAAGTATTGTGTGCACACAAACAGCTGACAAATAGCCTTGTTTTCTGTTGGTGGTCATTTTGATCCAGAAGCTCTTTTGTCTTACACTCAAGACAAATCATAGACTTACTGTGAAAAAGAAAAATGTAACCTCTCAGGGACATTTCTGACTTGTTTGTTTCAGAATTACTTCCCGTTGAAGCTCCCACTGCTGCTTGCCAGTGCTAGAAGTGAAAGCTTATGAAGAAGAATTCCATGCACGTCAATCAGTGAATGTGACAGCTTAGGTGACTGGAACACCCCTTATGCTTGCTGTGATGAGTTGCTATCCACTTCTGTAGGCTAACATATTAACAAAGGGACAAAAAGGAAAAGAAAAGGTCGTATTTGCAGAAGTGAGCAGGGTCCGGAGGAATTTGAAGAAAATTGATTTAACTCATTACAATTTGTGGCCTTACACAATATTTGCAGTGCAGTTGATCATGCAAATGCAAAAGGAAAACCAAAGCAGCATGCGTTATCTTACAAACAAAACAAAAGTCAAGGACAAGTCCCAACTGTGCTGTTTATATCTTTTGATCTTACTTGTAAGATAGCATTCACAGTAAATACTTTAACTGATGTTGAGATATTAGTTCTGTGCCACGGATCTCATCATCATGTGATGTTTGTACATTTTCATATTCCTTCTTCAATAATTCTCGGGGATACAGCATAGCCTGTGGCGATGTCAATAGGTTGGATCAATTGTATGTGTTTCACCCAATTATTCTTTACAGAAAAGACTTAACAAGACAAGTTTAATCCAGAGAACCAGAATGTTTCTTGTTCTCTGGCCTCGCCTTGCCAACATTAAACATTGGTCTGGCCTTGTTAGTGAGCTTGAAGTGCAGATATCTTATTTACATTTTGTCATTTAGACTTAAAATTAGCATTTTCACTTATTTATGCCGCAGACCGTCTTCAAAAAGTGATTCCACTCAGTTCCCCTTGAGGAAAACACCCATTAATTAAATAAGAAAATAGGCTGCGCTGTGACACTGATGTAGTAATGAATTGGTAATGGTATGGCTCTCAGTAAAATAGGCTGTGTTCAGATGGTAAACATGCACATTTAAAAGCGAGATGTCATAAAACATACACGTTTTAAAAAAAAAAAAATCAGAGAGTGGCACAACTGCATAGCAGCTCATTTATAATGCTAACAGAGCTAATTATGCAAATCTTTTTTTCCATTAGACTGCAAGAAAGCAGGTTGCAGGGTGGCATCGTGAGTCAGGTGATGGCCTATTGGTCTATCAGCATTTCGCAGACTTCAGCTTAATTGACCTCGACTGGAGACCATATCTGCAGGCCAAGTGCTCAAATCCCCAGTGCTAGAAGTTATCAGCCCTGCAGAGGTGTCCTTGAAGTCCTGCATTATATCAGTCAGTGGTGCTGCTCTGTGGCTATAGGATTTGCCTACATGGGGAGGGCATGGGTATGTTGGACCAAACATATTTCAGTACAGATTAACTTGATTTTGTGTAGCATTAGGAATGCGTACACAATCGGATTGCTTTCCATACCAACTTGGATTTGATCATGCCCAGTACGGAATGGGATTGGGCCAATATTGGACGGAGATAGTGTCTGGGCTGATTGTACCAACACCTACCTACAGATTTCATCCAGATGACAGTTGGCAGCATGCCAATAGGCTATTTGTAGATAGGACGGACTTCATTGTTTTTTTGGAGTCAAGACACACGTAAATAGTTTAAAAAACACCCAAAGTAGTGTGAATCTGTTGTCAAAGTAAAAGCTTACAGCTAACCTAATGCTTCATGGGGAAAGAAACAAACAAGAGACCCGCTACATTTAGGTGAGACAACACATGGATTTGAAAAACAAAGATTGCTGGCAAAGTAGAGTGAAACTGTACCGAGCCACCCTCAATTCTTGATTTGGGATTTATTTTTGCTTCTTTCCAAACGTGTCTGCTTTTATTTTGAAGGCGCTCACAGGAAACTCTGTGTGCCATCACGTGTATTAGACTCTGCTGCTATGGAAACCACAGTCTGTGGGCGGAGCTTGCTGATGCCATTCGACTCGGTGTTCGATGCGGGGATGAAGTCCTCGTTGACCAGCGCACAGTTCTCCTCCCTACGAGCTACTGTAGCGCGCAACTTTTAGTGTCCGCTGTTCGTGCAGTCTGCGGATTTATCCAGAGAACAAACCAGACATTTTACCCCCAGTTGCAGTCTTTTTCCCCCTGTTAATCCAGACCGAGCTAGACGTGTCTGCACAGTACCCCCACCACCTTTCGGGTGCAGCAAAATAGTCTGTCTGGTGCTTTAACGGGAAGAAAAACAACAACATCAGCACACTTTTGTTGGACTGTTTTGCCAAACATGACGAGAACATGTGGAAGTAGGTGTGAACCGACCGGTGATGAGGATTATCTCCGCAACTAACACGCATGCAGTGAGGCGCCCTGGTTGCGGATTCAGCCTGTGCTCGGTCACCGAGTCGAGGGGGAGACATTGGGAGAAGTCGCGTGGAGCACAAAGAGCTTTTTAAAGCCGAGGACACAACAAGTTTGGACCATGCACCAGCTGTGCTGACAGAGGAGGCTAGGAGAGGAGGTGAAACACTGACTGTTGTTGTTTTTTTTATATCCACACTTTCATCACAACACAAAGTTGGGCAATTCAGAGAAGTTTCCAGTCTGTGTGCGACCAGTTAAACGTCACTATCGACTGACACTTCACTTAGCCAAAGTGTTGTTTTATTTATTTATTTGTTTACTGCAGTGTTTTTGACCACAGTGTGAGGCTCTCTGAACTGAAGTCCACTTTAAATGCGGACTGGTTTGCGGCCAGTGAGTGCACAGCCGTGCCACTTTATTTCTAATTGGAGACAAAGCGGAAGAACAGAGAACAGGTTAATTGTTCACCTTTTGGTACCAGCACCATGGAGCTGACATACAGGAGCGTTGTGCTGCTGGGGTGCGTCTTCCTTGACTGGACTCTCCTGGCTTCTGCAGAGGAAGGTGAGTCTGGACTTTTTCTCTCTCCTTCAAATGCTGTCTGGACTTGTTTTCTGTGGTTGCATGGCTGAGTGAGATGTGCAATTAGGATTACATCCTGTTCCTTGCCCAAAAAAACCCAGAGTGCAGTAAAAACCACAAGCAATTTTAAGAGCATTCAATGCTAAGAATTTATCCTAAATCACAGGGGAATAATCATAGAAATATCATGGCAGGATGCGGGATCTCAATAATTACAATGTATGTTACATACATATAGCATTCATCTTTATTTCCTTCTTCTGGCGTTTTATTTTGAAAGTTTCTTCCAGTGTTGTCAAAGAAATAACAAAACTCTGGGTTTCCTCTCCTGAAATCCTCAGGAAGTTAATTTCTAAGACGTAGACACTAATTTTCCCTTTAGAGTTAAAGGTCCCCCTGCTGCACCCTTGGGACCCGTAACCAGCTCACCTTAAATCAATAATGAGACTTCCGGTGCTCTGAGGATGATACAGGGCAGATGTGATCTTCTGTGAGTTGATGTATAGAGATCTATTGTGGGGAAACACATCAAACACTTTGTGTATAAAGTCTGGATCGAGACTTGACTATTAACAGGTCCCGGATCAGCTTTGTGAGCCCAGGAGGGACGAGTAAGACGTAAGCTGTCATAAAGTTAAAGAAAATTATGCTTTCCAACGAGTAAAGCTCGGCATCATCAGCATAACAACAGGGCCAGTGTCTGGATAATTGGCTTAATGCAGGGGTGCAAGACTGAGCCTCACTGAGCCACTTTGACAAATCAGAACCAACCAGAAGGCCCGGGTGTCTTATTATTTTTAATCTCTGTCTTCTTTTGTGATATTATTCGGGACGTTTCAGTGCTGTGGAGTGAACTGATTTCAGTTCCTGAAGAATGATGTCGAGGCAACATTTCTGTAAAAATAATAGGCCTGTGTTTGAGGATTAGAGGATCACAACTGGGTTTCTTTATAGCTGTTGAACAGCAGGTTTTTTTTTTTTTGAAAGTACCTGACTGCTGTGTAGGCTGCACGCTGCTGTGCTCCTGTGAAGACTACTCTTTATTCTCCATCAAGCTATTTCTGGTCGGCACTGTGTCGGGCTTACGGCTGCTTAGGGTGACTTTGTGGTGTCAGAAGTCTTGTTTTTCTAGATCTCATTTCGCCTCACTAGTTAGCATCACAGAGCGAAGAATGGAGACATATGCTAATATTAACTTGATACAAATCATTGACACGGCGGCCATTTTTTCTCTGGCTGGTTCCCAATGTATACTGCTACATGAGGTAGGTGTTTTGTGGCTTAAAAAAAACAATGGGCTCTTTTACAATGAGACTCCCCCCCCCCCTCCTCCAATATGTTCATTCCAATCAATAGCTGCTGTAAACAGGAACACGGCGACCATGCATGACTTCACATACTCTGTGGCAGGAACATGAATCTGTCAACTGCTTCTGGTCTGAGTCCGGACGTATCCGCTGGCACTGAATGCCCTTTCTTGGAGGAGGGGTAGACTTACAGTATGGCGTCTACTGTAGACTGAACAAACACATGGGTGCATCACATCACCCGCGGTCTCCTGAAGGGTGTTTAGAAGCTTAGATTTGCAGCATTAAGAGAAGAAGTAAAAAAAATGTCCGCACCTGAGAGTCTTGAGTTCTTGCAGGTAAAACAACCGTTGTTGACTTTGTATTTCAGGTGAGAAGTTTGGGATTTCCCCAGATATTAGTTTTCTGGGAGCCAGGCATCCGGCCATTAGAGGAGCGGTAGCTTCTTCCACAGCGGGGGACTCCACCTCTCCGACTCAACGCAGAGATTTTGTTCTCTGGGACGTAAGAGATGCTTAACCTCAGATCTATGCGTGGGAAGCGATGCCAAGCAGGTTTTTTTTTTTTTTTTCTGGTGGCAGAATCCTCAAACATGTTCCTCGACTCAATCAGAAATAGTCGACTCGTTATAAGACGCTGGTTCCAAACAGGTGCAGCTCGGCCTCGAACGTGGAGGACGGGGGCCGAGGGCTTGTAGCGACTCTTCGTCTGACTCCAGAACATCTGTGTCTCACCAAGTGTGAACAAGATGTCTGGTTTCCGTGTCTTGCGTAATGGCCCAGTCCTCCGTGCCAGCACACTCTGGATCATCCTCCCCCTTGTTCTCTCCGTCTAGTCGGGAATTCTGTAGCGAACCGATGGGGAGGGTATAGATGAGGCTCAACAGCTGCCAAATCTCTCTCCTCCTCTTTCCAACTAAAGGATAAATGACTCACTTACACACAGCAGCGCTGGGATCGTTCTTCCTTCTGTCTCTGTGAAGATTAAAACACAGACCTCTTGATCAGATAATTAACTTTGGCTCGGAATTAATAACAAGCTTTGGGTGGAAATTAGTAATGAGGATGCACACACACTGTCACTCACTTCCCACTGATAGTCTCTATCAGTGGGAAGATGGGACTGTTGTTAGAGGCCAAATGGACCCAGAAGGACAAAGGTCTGAGTGAGGACACATGGACACACACACACACACACACACACAGAGAGAAAACAAACACTAGTTTCGTACTGCCTCGCTTTTGAGATATAAAATGTCATGTACAGAAACTGTACGAACCTTAAACTTAAAAAAAGGCATACGCTTTTCTTTATCCAGGATTAATAATTCTCACTGATGTTTACCGCAATTTTGAAACATATTTGACATTATGAATGTAAGCCCTAAATGTTCCTCACCCCCCCACACACAAGCTCAACCTGTAAAGTACCCATTTTGTTTTCCCTCCCTGCCCCTCGTTATTCCTCGCACATATACACTTTCTCTCTCTTACCGATGGCAAGATGCAGCCAGCGACAAAAGCACTGCAGTCTTTTTCCACCTGCTCGGGTCCAGAGCTGAAACGACATTTAACATAATTATTTCGAAAGTGATGCAAAACTTGTCGGCACTCTTCTAAACTCGGAGGACACATTTTCCACTCCGATGGCTGACATATTCTAGTCTGTCCTGTTTAATTTCCGTGGCTTGGAGGCGTTTTGTGAGAGCTCGTGCTACTGAAGTACCTGTGTGATCATCTGAAGTGCAACAGCTCTGTACAGACAGTCACTCTTGATATCAATAGACGAGTTTACATCCAAATGTACAAATTTCAACCGACTTTCTAGAAAAGTCTGCAAAAGGAAATGCAACTGAAGGCGAGTTTCTATCCACGACTGTTGTGCAAATACTGTTTGCGGCAAGAAAAACAGCTGGTGGTGCAAATTCTCACGTCGATTGCCGTTAATAGTTTCAGAAGAAGAGGACGCAATGACATGACAACATTCAAAGCCCAAGCAAAGAAAAAGGGAAGTGGAAAATGTGATGAAAATGTGGCTTTTGTGTTTCTCTCATCTATTCATTTGAGGAAGGTCACAGTCTCCTGATTGCTCCACACTGAATGGATGTTTTCGTCTGCCGACATTGGAGTGGAAGCCTCGATGACAAATATGTCACATGCTTCCTGTTCGTAACGATTAATCTGTTGAGTGTGTTTCCATTGCGTTTTTTTTTTTTTTTTTTTTTAACCACCTCAGTCAAAGGTAAAAACCTTTTTGTGATATTACAAAAACAAAAAAAAAGTCCTGCATGCCTGCTCGGGATTTTTTTGATGTGCAAATTAAGAACGTGCATAAAATCAGGTGGATTGAAATGCACCATACGGCTCCCTGTTTACTCGCGTTCATGCAACGTGACTGTAGATCCGTTGTGGCGGAGACATATCTGAGGTTCTGGAGTTGATGTGTGATTGACTGCTGAACATCAAGTGTCTCTTTAGCAAAATGGATTATTTTTTGTCTGGGAGGCTTGTACTTAGTGCGTACCTTTTTTTTATTGCAGCGTTGTAAATCCACCTTTCCATACTAGCAATCTCCTGCTTCTGCAATATGGTATGTTACTGCAGCTGTTACCTCCCTCCATTTACAAATCATCTCTCCACATAATGCAACAAGAGAGTGCAGCTGCCAGTGTGATTTGTTAAGCAGAAGCCCGACTTGTTGTTGGGGGTGAAAAACATCATCAGCACTTTTTTTTTAGCCTCTGCTGATGGAAAGAGGGCTGGAGTATCATCCTGTCTCCTGCAAACTTTACACACACACACACACACACACACACACAGAGACAGCAGTTGTTTCATTCCATATCCCCCCCCAAACCAAAGTAACCCTAAACAAAAGAGTTGACATTCACATCTTTTGTTCTGACACGTGCTGCCTCCGTCCTGAACAATGAGCTCACACACAGCTACAAGTAGATGCACCCGGGGGTGGGGGGGAGGGCAAGTGGGAGTAATGAGACAACTAGAGTAATAGGTTCACATTTCAATTAGAGTTCCATGATTTAAAACATTCCGTTAATTAAAAATGATGCATGGATACATATTTGATGCGGTAAAAAGAAAGCGGATATATCTCCACGCTTTAATGTGAGTGGGTTGACAAAGATGCTCAAAAAGAAAAAAGCACTCTGTTCATATTGTGCAATGCTGTTGATTGGTAGTGGTTGGATGGAAGCATCAGTATGTTGCTTCAAACAAACACTGCAACACTCACCAGTTGCTTATATACATCCAGACACGTGACGGGCGTCTTCATATGGAAACATTCACGGCTCATATTTATGTAATCTGCTGATGGATCGCTTTCAGTGGAAGGAAAGATTGACATCAACCCTCTAAAAACTAAAATATTCTCCCTTCTCCCACACAATCTCTTTATTCTTCCCCCCCCCCCCCTTCTTCGTGACATAAATAACACGATGAATAGCTTAATGCTTCTCAGTCACAAAGTGTCTGAAACGCAGAAAGGATGTTTTTTTCTTCATCTAAGAGGCCTCACTTGAGCCTCAATCCCCTTCTTTTCACAGACATGTAGCCTTTTCTTTTGCTACTCTCTCCACGTCCTCTGTCTCCTTGATGTTTGACTGGTGCTATGCTGTTTTTCTCTTGCCGACTGTCTCCCCTGCCGTGGAAATGTGGATCGTTTCCCAGAAATCCTTTTAAACGGAACCGATTTTTTATAAGAAAGGGATTTGCATTTAAAGCAAGCTCTCCCCCCCCTCTCCCTCTGAAAGCCTGTAGCCCATCATCCTCAGCACCTCAATCCCATGATTAGCTTCCTCAAGAGTTAAACAGGCATCCGAGTGCCACAAGTACTCTCAGTCCGTGTCCCCCCCCCCCTCTTCTCGCTGTGAAGGATGCATATGGCAGCCGGGAATTGCAGGTGGATGATATTTTAGCTCGGCGAGAGGATACACTCCCAGCCCATACATCCATGTCAGGCATTCTCTTTGGAGAGCCAGTCTGTCCTCCACCCACACGCTCCTCTCTGAGAGTGGGACACAATGGGGACAGGCTGCAGCAGAGAGGGAATGAGGCCACAGCCTATCAGCCATAAGCACCAAGGAGAATGGCACTTTTTTTTTAGCGGGAGGTGGGGTGGGGGTTCTCTTTGAAGTGAGTCAAGGAGAGCTGGGGAGACCGGCATGAGTCGACGAAATGGAAAAGAGCAAGTGCAGAGGGGGGTGCGAGTATGTGCACGCTGGCGTAATAAGCAAAGTATGTATATTGCCTATTTGCAGTCTGTAATCACGCACACCTGAGGCCAGATATGTGAGATATATATATATATATATATATATATATATATAGTGTGATGGGATGAATATGTGATTATAACAAAGGGGGATTAAAAAGGCCTTTAATTACGCTGAGAAGAAGAAGCTATTTATCTCGGGTCCATCTTTCTCATTTATCTCACACACTAATCACAGCTGTGAGAGGCCCGCCGAGCATTGTGGAGCAAAAAAGAAAATCCATTGTGAGCCATGTTCTACGTTGTCATCTCGTGCCTTGTGGTGTTTTTGTCGTTAGATTCAAAAATAGCATGAAATCTTGAGGGGGGGGTCTGATGCTGGATGTGCAAGAATTGATTAAAAAAAAAAAATAGCAACCTTGATGTCAAGATGTCTCAGCTTGAAGCATGCACCGTCAGTAGGCTCGATTAGATTTTGAGTCTGGGATATTTTTTTTTCTCACTGCGTCAAAGGTTGACCTACATCTGCTGCTGGATGTGCCCGTTTTTAAGTTAAAATGGAATCCACTTGGTTCGACATCAACCTGGAGACCTGCGTGCATATTTTTGCTTTCCGCCTTCATAGCATGCACATGTCTCCCAGGGCCTGCTTTCATATACCGCCCCGAACCAGCGGCATAGCAGACGCATTCCTGTGCGCTAGCTGCCCTCCTACAGACCTGCACACCGCGAACATCTTTAGGAGGGAGTCGTGCTCCAAATAGGAGTGGGTCAGCTCAGTTAAAGAAGCATTAAAACACCTTTTTTTTTTTTTGGCAGCTTTGGTGTCTTCTTTTTGAAGGGTTGCTGCACACAAATCGTTCTTCCCCGCGTGTTCTTGCACATCACCGTCGCTTCAATAATAACCGATTTGCTTTCTCAGCTCAACTCTCATCCGTTCATTTGAAGAAGAGTCGTCGTATTATTAAACTCGGCCCATTTTTTTTTTCAGATATTGTCGGTTGTCAAATTCAGTTTCTGAACTACTGAGTTCACCCCTCGCTGAAAACACGATGCGTTTGGCCGATGAAGGAGAATGATGCTCTTCGTCCTCTAACAAATAGCAAAGAGATGAATCCATCTTTATTTTAGATATATCGGTCACCGCCGCCCAAACAACCAATCGCAGGCTCGGCGGAGCAACGCACAGACTGATGAAGAGAATTTGCTCACTGCGTCTGTTGATGTTTGGATATGGAAGAAAAGGGTGATGTGTCAAGATACAAGAGAAGATTCTCGCAGAGAGTCTGTTTCTCTTGTATCTCGACTTAGATGTGTCAATCCTTAGATGGTTTATTTAGCTGGAGTCTGCAATGTTAGCTTCAAGCTGTCCACCTCCCACTGCAGATTAGTCACTGAAAGCTTTGTGTGTGTGTGTGTGTGTGTGTGTGTGTGTGTGTGTGTGTGTCTGTTTTTGTCTGTGTGTTTTTCCCCCCCCCCCCCCCCTCCAAAAAAGTGAATTGTAGATTCTGCTTTAGTAAAGGCTTTGATACCACTGCTGTGTTAAAAGAACAGCAGTAGACATTTTTGGGGCTCATTGAGAGTTCGTTAGATGCTTCACAGCAGTAGATGGAGCTATGTGGGTTTTTTTCACCAAGCCAGATTTGAAATAAGATAGGTCACCAACCTGTCATATGTTAGTTTATAAAAGCTCATATTTCCCTGCTTTTTCGCGCTGACAAATGGGAGTTCATTTTTTCTGCTGCAACTCTATAGGATGATATATCATTCCAGCCCCGTGAGTGAACACATATTACAACATTTTGGAATGGATCCCAGTCTTTCCTGTTCGTGATTAAATGACATAAGATACAAACATGCGAATAATTCATCTGTACCGGTAGTAACTGGCAAACTATCTGGCCCAATTATTGAGCAATCGCGGGGGTGTGGCAGAGTCTCCCGCTGGTTAGGAAGATCATCCCAGATTTCAGCGCCGCGTGTCTCTGAAGTGTCCGCCCTGCAGGGGTGCCAGCCTATGACTGACCCTGACCTCAGGCCTCCCCGTGGACAGGAGAAGACGAGGCGACTGAGAAAGTGTTTCGAGGCAAGCACAGCACCTGCACTCTCTCTCATGTGTGTGATGACACAGCTCAGAGCAGACGATCAGCTGCCTTCAAGCCTTCCATAAAGGAGATAACAACTTGAGGCTGGTTGGTTTGTAGAGGGCGGTTCTGGCTTCAGACTGAGGATTTATGATGGCTCACAGGCACAGAAGTGAAGCCAATGCTGAAGTGCCCTAAACTTGCATTCTTTGTCTGGTTGCAAAAAGAATTGTATAGAAGTCTATGGGGAAATTACCCTATTTCTCACTTCAGTAAACATTGTAAACGTCAGTTTCTGGTCTCAATCTCTAGTTTCAAGTGTTCTTCAACACAGCATTATGTTCATTCAGTAACTTATTTTCCCATTTAGAGCAAAGCAGGCTGTGCTTTAGGGCGGGGCTACCTAGTGATTGACAGGTCGCTAACTGTAAGTTGTCTGGTCGTCTTACAACTTTAACCCTTTCACGGTGTGCTTTCTGTTCATTTTAACTTTTTTGGAGGCCTAAAAATGTATTTTTCAGAGTTGTATGTTGTACTTAGCACCACCCTCTCGTGTCACTTCTGGTTGCGAAAAAAACAAGATGGCGACGACCAAAAACAGGAACTCAAGGCTTCGAAGCGATAGTCAACAAACAAATTGGTGACGTCACATTGACTACGTCCACTTCTTACATACAGTCTATTGGCGCAGCAGGGAAGTGAATTTGGTTGTGTGTTCTTTTCTCCCGAGGATGATGGATGATCTTTAAATCGTATTACTGAATGAGTACCATTTCCCAATCTGAACGTCCGTTCTAAGTAGATGAGTATGGCATTGAGTTTCTGTTTTGCTCATTTTCTCTTCTACTCCGCAGTGTCACAGACTGTAGCCTTTGACAGCATCAAACAAAGTAAAAACCTTTTACCAAAGCAAGCATGCCTCTGACGGCTGTGATCACAAAAAGTGTCTTTTGAAAAGACTGAAGTGCTAAAATGAGTTGTGCAGCCCACATCTGTTAACTAAGGCACTTGCCTTTCAATCTTTTAGAATCAAGGTCTATGAAAAGAAACTATACTCTTGATTTTTAAAGCCCGGAGGCAATTACAGCCCAAGTTTTCAAGATTAAAAGGTGGGATACACTCATAAAAACAAGCATTCCTCGTCTCCCCATGTTTTCACTGGCTATATATGTTTTTTTTAATTCAATAAAATTATATTTTAGAAGTAGGGTATAGTCCCTAAATTCAGTGAGACTCCAGCTGCGGATACTATGCACATGAAGACGAATATAAATGTGTGTCGCTCCACTAATCGATAGATGCGTGACCCACATTTTTAGGGAACTTTCCTCCTCCTATAATACAGCAGCAGGTAGGATTTAGTGTCGGAAATTAAACTAGATACAATCAGACGTTGTGGGGAAACTTAAATATCTTAGTATATTTAGTTAGTTTCACACTTTAGGCTTTTAGTTGACAGAGTTCAGTTCGGGAGCATGTTGATTCTTATCGTTGTCATCTGAGAAAGGGAATTTAAGGTGAAAAAATAATGGATGACGAGGGAAGAGAGAGAATTGGTGTAAACAACAGGAGAGTAATGAAAAACGTGGGAGAGGAGAATTTCATAGATGGATCTGCAACCAATAGATCTAAACACCTCCTGGTTCCAGACTCTCAGATGTTAAGATTTTATGTTGTTTTTTTTGTCATGCGTAATAGTGAAGGTAATAGCCTTGGGTTTTTTGGACTGCTTATTTTTAAACTCTTTTTACCTTATAGTATTCTTTATTTAAAGACGACATGGCTTGTGGAAAATTCAGAGGTCTTAAAATGTGCAGTACACCCTACCCGAAATATACCGAGTTGATAAAAAGTCCTTTAAACTTTTCCTTTGTAATTCATTCCTCCTGTTATAGGATTCTGTACCAGGAAACCACCAGGGAGTTGGTGTAGCCTGCAACAATGTTCTCAAGAAGGCTTTCAGTTTTTCACAGAGCCGGGTTATTTTTGAAGAGGGGGTTTCAGAGAGTGGTGCCCATAATTGGAAGTAGCGGGAGGTGAATTCACTCAGTGGCGGATCAATATTCCAAAGTAGCTGAAATATGCTGTAAAGCTTAGCAATTTAATCAATCACACTGTTTGAGAGAGAGTGCAGCGAATTATGTGTTTAACTCGGAGTCCTTGAATGTGTCAAGTGAGTTGTGAGTGATTAACGATTTAAACATCCGTCTTGTTGTTGAATTAAATGTTAAAATGTATTGCTTTTACTTCTTCTTGCCAATAGTAGTAGGTTCCTGTTGCGCACACGTCCAACAGCAAACACTGTAACATATTGTCAAACCGTCATAGATGTGACCTCTCTGTAGATAACGTTCATCTCTCATCTGGTGCAGTCTCTCTGGGAGTATCTCTGGCCTCACGGCTGTGTGGATTTTGTTTGTCTGACGGACTAAGTTGAGTCCAACATGCACAAGTGCTGTTCTGCAGTTGACACCATGGGTCAAGACTCATTACTCGTAGGCAGCGTTATATAAAAAGACACCAGAACCCAGTGGGGGTCACATATGCTCTTAACCTCAACCTCCCATTTCATGTGAGGATCAAAACGTTTTATACCTCTGTGATTAGAGTAAATATTCCATTTGAACTTGTGCGCCTTGAATAATGCAACAGCCTTTTTCCCTCCACTTTACATTTGTTTTGTGTTGCAACACCGGAGAGAAACTTTTTGTGAAATCCTTTCCTTATGATGCACAGATGTATATTTACCTTTAATGTTGAGCTACAATTAGAAAAGGGGATTTGCCCGGAGATGAGAACATATGCTCGGCGGACAAACGACTAGAAATCAAAAGAGCTTCCGCGTTGTCGTGAATTTATTATGAGCTAAAGAACTCTGGGATTGATTGGGGGGGAAAACACATGTTTAACTGGAAATGATTAATGTAATGATTCTGTCCGGTGAACCCCTGAAGACCTGTACTTAATCCTCAGTTCTTTGAGTCCGTCGGTTTCATGCTCGGCAGTCTCGCGTCTTTGGTTTCCGTCCATGAAGCTCCCTCCCTAACTAGGTCACATGCTGTCCTGGGACAGCATGTGACACGTGTCATGCGTGTGTAGATGCAACACATAGTGATATGCATCCCTAAAGACAAGAAAGGACAAAGTGTCAAACATTAACACTTTCTCTTTGTCTCACATCCCCCCCTCTTTCATCTCACTACTCCACGACTCTCACTTACAGTAGCTGAGCTCATCTGCACGTGTTTTGAGGGAGGTTTTTGTCAAACAGTAGACGAGGGGTTAAACAGTCATGTGCCCCTCCCTACCCTTCCAACCAGACCAGGAGACAGGAAGGGGGAACTACAGGAAACTGAGGCCTGATGTCAGTAGACACAACTCTTGTCAAAGACACACAAACAGGGCTCACACACACACTCGGTGCATAAGTTATGTTCACGTGCACACACTGACCTACACTCGCATAAACAACGCTGGAACGCCTGTGAAGGGAAATCGTTTTTTTTACCGTTTGCATTCTTCATGTGCACTGGTAGATAACCCGGGGTCCAAGGGCGTTCAAAATTAGCATTTTTAAAGATTAACTAACGATATTCTTTGTTACATGTGCTCAATATCTGGAGGACAATCGCTCCAATTATATAGTGAAAGGGATCATTTATTTTGAAATGATTTCAATACTCCCAACGAACAGAACAAACTTCACTGAGACAACCTCGTTATCTTCACCTGTTAATCATGTACAAATGGAGTAAAAATAACCCAAATGGGGATTTTTTTAAAAAGGAATCATTAAACATATTGGGAAATACTCTTTTAAGTCTTCCTGCCAAGTTAGAGACAACTACTCTCATGTCTGTCTGATGACTATGAAGCTACAACCAGTTAGCTTAGCTTAGCAGAAAGACTGGAACAAACCCAGGCAAGCTGTTTCCAGTCTGCGCGCTGTAAGCTAGCGGCACAGGCATAGTGGTATTCTCCTCCAGCTTTTGGTATTCCTTTCATTTAAATGCGAAACATGTAAGGTATTAAATTGCCCCAGGCACCAGAACATCCCATAAGCAGGTCTGATTTCAGGCTTTGGATATTTTCAAACATGTGGTAGCAGTTTCCACCCGAAACACATGAGATTTTGAGTTCTACCTGGAGGACAGTAACTCTCCTATCAAGAAGTGTCCTATGGAGCAGCTTCACGGCCCAAACCACCAAACAAATGCTATGCAAGCAGATGAGATCCCTTTGCTCAGCATTTCATGATCTATTCCTAATGTCTTGTATTGAATACAATTATTTGAAGGAAAAAAAATTCTGCAATGTATTTTACTGACAAAAATAATGTCAATTAAGCTACCCATGTGGTTCATGTCAATGGTTTCGTTGTATGTTGGGAAGGTGTAAAAGGAAAGCCTACAGCGTACAGAAATACATTATAATGTTTCCAAGTTGTTATCAGCCTGTCATGGCTTCACCTCAGCTGACCAAAAGAAAAATTTAAATTGAGATGAAAGATGACACTGAGAGCGAGCAGCTCTATGAACACAGCTGTAGTTTTGGCCAAACACACCGACAGGCACATCTAGTTTTTGTCATCCTTTAACATCTCTTCCCCTCTCACATTCCCCTTTTTCATTATCCCCGTTCTTCCCCTCCGTCTCCATTTCTCTAGGTGCATGAGGGTAATTGGCACTCTGTTTCTTTAATTAAAATGAGGTCCAATTGTAGCTGAAGCGGGGCAAATGTTCGTAGGCCTATAATTTCCCGAACACACCAGAGCCACGCAGGAAAGCGTAAAATAGGAGGGGAAAGGGTACGCGGGGAAAGAAACGAGCACAGAGGTGAACAACGGGATTCGATGCTAATAGGGTCCTGCTCTCTCGGTCTGAAGCCTGAAGACGGCCCTATAGAAAACGAGGGTGTAATATTTGTCATGTAGTCCCCCTTTGTGAAAAATACAGGGTCAGATTTTACATTTCAAAAGAAAACACCCTCTATTGTTGTCTGCCTTTCATACAGAAAACCCAATACCTTCCCCTTGCCTGTGTTTTCCCGACACGGTTTGATTATTAGCACATAAACTATACCATGCTAATTCTGATCTCTCAATACAACTCCTTCAAACCTGCCTCTCAGTGTCTCTACCTGGAATAAAGAGTCCTATAATGTCTACTAATATATTTGCTTTAAATGTTTCCATAAATCCGTTTAAGTCTTCTTGTCAGCACCAGTATCAGTTTAGACGTGTTCACTGTCTCCTAATGTGGACGATTGTACTGTAATTACTGTACAATTGTTTGTTTTGGGTGTTAAATCTGTCCGGATGACGAATCTTCATTGTTCGTACATTTTTCTAACACTCGGGGGGGGGGGGGCAATTTTCCGGCAGTGGGTGGCCGCTGCCGCTGCTGTAAAAATTGTAGGGGAAACGCCAGCTTCCTCTAACGGGGCTTAGGTCTGAGCCTACTTCAGTGAAAGGCAAGTCCGTGCATGCACATAATAGAAACACTCACCATCTCATCTGAAACACTCATGCTCACACATCCTGTCTCATAAACCTTAATGATGGAGCAGTGATAAACAGTGATTATCATGTCGGGGGGGGGTTGTTTCTTTTCCATTCCTTCAAAAGAAAACATAATCAGCATATGAAACAGAGGTAGGTGTGCATAGATGGAGGCGGGGCAGAGTGTTACGAATGTGTGTCTTTTAAAATTATGCTGGAGTGAACTGGAGGTAGACGAACTTTGTCATCCAATTATCCTCCTCACCCACCTCTCTCCTCTTCCCTTTCTTCCACTTTATGTCCTCAGATTGTTGTCATAGAGCCGGTGGGCTTCTGCGGAAGAGGGAGAGAGGCATGTGTGCGTTTCTTTACGAGGAGTTTAAATAGAGAGAGTAAAATGAGTCGACTGTAAAAGAGAAACGGGTAATAAATAATTGATTGAAGTCGCGTTTACCTCTCGGTGTGGTGGGATGACGAAAGCTCGCTGCATTTGCAACAGTGACGATTAGTGATGTCATGTGCTTGTCAGCCAGGGGACGGGAACGAGAAAAAGACGCTTTCAAAGATCTAAATGATGAAGTGTGTGTGTGTGTGTGTGTGTGTGTGTGTGTGTGTGTGTGTGTGTGTGTTCACTGAGCAGGAGCTACGATGTGAGCAGCAGTGGGCGTGATCGAGTGATCATCGAGATCATTATTAAAAAAAAAAATGAGGATATTAGGGAGTCAGATATTTATAGGTGACACGAGACGGTTTCCACTTGTTCATTGACCGTTAATCGTTCTGTATTCAAATGTTCATGTGTTGCAGTTTCAACATGTGTTTTAATCTAAAGTAAGAGAAGCAATGGAGCAGTATATTTTTTTATATTGGAACTTCAGACTGTGGGATGTAGGATAATTAATTTAAAAAAGAGAGAGAAATAAAGAAGTTATCACCTCCATTAAGCAGAGTGGGACAGCACACTGATTTACCAGAATATCCACATATCCCTTTACATTCAGTCTTAAGTGTGGAAGGACTAAAGAGTTAAACGATGGCGTCAGCCGAAGCATTCGTCTCAGAAGGAAGCGCCACTCCGACTCTGCTTTATCTCCGAGTTTTTGTTTTGCCTCCATGTGTATTTCATTGGGATGTGGGTTTGGTAAGTGGTGAACGCGATTGCCTCTCACTTTACGCAGGATCACAGAGATTAGTAACTGTAGGCGTTTTGTAAAATACTACAAGTGTTGTTGCTGTTTGAATATATTCATAGAGCACAAGGAGTCCCTGACTGCCTTCGTGTCTTTCTACGTAAAAAGGCCTTTTTCCAAACATCCTTTGCTCCTGTATACAGTCTTCCACAGGAAACTGACTGTAATCACTTTTTGAAGATAGTCACTTGGAAGGATCATTTTTTCATGAATCCGGCAGCACAGTTTCTCACATTGACACTAGCGGGCATCAAACTATGGGAGATGTGCTGACAAAATATGTTAGATGGAGGTATTTTTCTTGACTTGAGGGCAGCAACTAATGAATTTTTTATGCTCAAATGTTATTAAAGGAGCTGTGTTTAACATTCAGAGCATTAAAATATCATCAAACAACCATTATCTATGTAATAAATATAGTGGAGCACGCCGTCCCAACCGACAGCAGCTCCAAATGATCCCTACATCGGATCTTACGCCTTTAAACCAATAAAAGAAGTCACATTAAAGAGCAACATTCTGATTAATACAGATACAATCACTGAATCTGTGTGTTGAATTAGATTTGTATTGATTTGCTCTTGTATTCAGCACCGATGTTTTGCACAATAAAGCAACATGTTGAAGTAGGAAGTGGAAACAAGACATCTTAACATCTTAAACACTTTCTTCCAGAATTCAGAGGGAAACGTTTTTCTTATGAATGTAATAAGAACAATCTTATTAAAAGGTCAATAGTATTCCAAAATGTGGTTTTAGTGTGTTGCAGGCATTGTTTTATTTATATGAAGCATTATTACTCTAATCAATAAAAAGAAATGTACTAAGACTTAAATGAATATGTCGAAACTAAATCTGTGGAAAAGGAAAAACCATAAAAGAAAACTGGAAAAAGAGTTTTAAATGCCAGCTCAGATGTAGTGTTGTGTGTGTGTGTGTGTGTGTGTGTGTGTGTGTGTGTGTGTGTGTGTGT